>NC_133324.1:751889205-752076705 GCF_042186555.1 Aquarana catesbeiana
CACCTACTGTGTGTTGTTCCCCCCCACCACTATCACTTACTGTGTGTTGTCCCCCCCCCCCGCTACTATCACCTACTTTGTGTTTCCCCCCCGCCATTATCACCTACAGTGTGTTTCCCCCCGCCACTATCACCTACTGTGTATTCCAACCCTGCCACTATCACCTACAGTGTGCCCCCCCCGCCACTATCACCTACAGTGTTCCCCCCCACCACTATCAGCTACTGTGTGTTTCCCCCCCCCGCCACTATCAGCTACTGTGTGTTTACCCCCCCGCCACTATCAGCTACTGTGTGTTTCCTCCCGCCACTATCAGCTACTGTGTATTTCCTCCCGCCACTATCAGCTACTGTGTGTTTCCCCCCCGCCACTATCAGCTACTGTGTGTTTTCCCCCCGCCACTATCAGCTAATGTGTGTTTCCCCCCCGCCACTATCAGCTACTGTGTGTTTCCCCCCCCCGCCACTATCAGCTACTGTGTGTTTCCCCCCCCCCCGCCACTATCAGCTACTGTGTGTTGTTCCCCCCGCCACTATCAGCTACTGTGTGTTGTTCCCCCCGCCACTATCACCTATTGTGTGTTGTTCCCCCCCCGCCACTATCACCTATTGTGTGTTGTTCCCCCCCCGCCACTATCACCTATTGTGTGTTGTTCCCCCCCGCCACTATCACCTACTGTGTGTTGTTTCCCCCCTGCCACTATCACCTACTGTGGTGTTTGTTCCCTCCCCCCCGCCACTATCACCTATTGTGTGTTGTCCCCCCCCCCCCCCGCCACTATCACCTACTGTGTATTGTTCCCCCCCCTCCACTATCACCTACTGTGTGTTGTTCCCCCTCCGCCACTATCACCTACTGTGTGTTGTTCCCCCCCACCACTATCACCTACAGTGTGCCCCCCCGCCACTATCACCTACTGTGGTGTTGTTCCCCCTCCGCCACTATCACCTACTGTGTGTTTGTTTCCCTCCCGCCATTATCACCTACTGTGTGTTGTTCCCCCCCACCACTATCACCTACTGTGTGTTGTCCCCCCCCCCCCCCCCCCGCTACTATCACCTACTTTGTGTTTCCCCCTGACACTATCACCTACTGTGTATTCCAACCCTGCCACTATCACCTACAGTGTGCCCCCCCGCCACTATCACCTACAGTGTTCCCCCCCACCACTATCAGCTACTGTGTGTTTCCCCCCCCCCCGCCACTATCAGCTACTGTGTGTTTCCCCCCCGCCCAATCACCTACTGTGTGTTTCCCCCCCGCCACTATCACCTACTGTGTGTTTCCCCCCCGCCACTATCACCTACTGTGTGTTTCCCCCCGCCACTATCACCTACTGTGTGTTTCCCCCCCGCCACTATCACCTACTGTGTGTTCCCCCCCGCCACTATCACCTACTGTGTGTTTCCCCCCCCGCCACTATCACCTACTGTGTGTTTCCCCCCCGCCACTATCACCTACTGTGTGTTTCCCCCCCGCCACTATCACCTACTGTGTGTTTCCCCCCCGCCACTATCACCTACTGTGTGTTCCCCCCCCCCCCCCTGCCTGTCACTATCACCTACTGTGTGTCCCTGTCAGAAACCATGAACCAGACCGAGACAGAAGTACAGTAAAATCACACTTGTTTATTGATAAAAATAAAAAGGTAAATAGAGTAAGCGTAGTCAAAGCATAGCCAGAGTCCAGTAACCAGATCGGGTAGTCAGCCAAGACAGAGTTCAGTAACCACATCGGGTAATCAGCCAGGCCAGAAGTCAGGGATCCAAGTAGAGGAACAGCAAGCAGGAAAAGGAGTCAGAAGGGATGTCAGCAAAGCCAGTCTTAAACAGGAACGCAGGAGATGGTTTCTTGTGATGTGACCAAGGCAAAGGCAAGAATGAAGTGAGCTGGAGATCTTTAAGTAGGCGGGACTGACGAGCAGATCCACAACAGCTGGTTAACTGTGGAGAGAGATGAGAGCTGCAAAAAGCCGACAGCTGAGTAGCCAGCTCAGAGAAGGAAGGGCTGATCCAGCCCATACAGTCCCCCCCCCCCCCCCCCCCCCTGCCACTATCACCTACTGTGTGTCCCCCGCCACTATCACCTACTGTGTGTCCCCCCCGCCACTATCACCTATTGTGTGTGTGTCCCTGCCACTATCACCTACAGTATGTCCTCCCCCCGCGCCACTATCACCTACTGTGTGTCCCCCCACGCCACTATCATCTACTGTGTGTCCCCCCCTACTATCACCTACTGTGTGTCCCCCCCCCCCCCACTATCAGCTACTGTGTGTGTCCCCCTGCCACTATCACCTACAGTATGTCCCCCCCGCCACTATCGCCTACTGTGCGTGTCCCCCCGTGTCACTAATACCTACTGTGTCCCCCCCGCCATTAACACCTACTGTGTGTCCCCCCCCCCACTATCACCTACTGTGTCCCCCCCCCCCCGCCACTATCACCTACTGTGTGTTTCCCCCCGCCACTATCACCTACTGTGTGTTTCCCCCCGCCACTATCACCTACTGTGTGTTTCCCCCGCCACTATCACCTACTGTGTGTTTCCCCCGCCACTATCACCTACTGTGTGTTTCCCCCCGCCACTATCACCTACTGTGTGTTACAGACGGCTCCCACCGCACCAGCAAACAGCTCATTCACACTGTATGGGACAGAGAACTCGTGTAAAATTAGCCCATTATTTTTACAATTTTTTTTTTAACGATTTTTAAAAAATAATTATTTGTTATAATTTTTCTTAAATTTTAATTATTTTTTACTTTTTTTTTTTTTTTACAACGCTGTTGGAGGGACTTTGGTGAGATACCAAGGGTCTAAACAGACCCCTGAATCTCACCTTTGAGACAGAGAAATTAATTTAGTACACAGATTCTTCAGTTCCTTTCTCTGTAGCCACAGCTACACTGAAGATGAATAAAAAAGACAGAGGCTCCTGCTCATTCATAAACTATATCGCAGTTATCTGTACCGATCAGTATGGTTAACTCACTTTTTCCATTCAAATAAAGAAAGAACATGCGAACAGATAAAAAGTTTGTGTGAACACCGTTAAAGTCTATGGGACACGAACATGAAAAATCAAAAGTGTTCATTTTAAATTCTTATATGCAAGTTATTGCCATAAAAGTGTATGGGGAACCCGGGTACTGCCCCAGGGGACATGTATTAATGTAACAAAAATTTAAAAAAACAACAGTTTTTTCAGGAGCAGTGATTTTCATAATGCTTAAAGTGAAACAATAAAAATAAAATAAAATATTCTTTTAAATATGGTGCCCGGGGTCCCCTTATTCTGCCTGTAAAGTAGAGCATCTTTATGATGTTTATTACAGTACCACAGCAAAATTACATTTCTAAAGGAAAAAAATCAAGTAAAAATAGCTTGCGGCTGTAATGTATTGTTGGCTCCCGGCAATATAGATTAAAAAAACCCCCTTTCCTGGCCTGCCATGGCTGCTTGCTTGGCTAAGGGTCTGGTATGGATTTTGGGGGGGATCCCCAAGCCATTTGTTTTTACATTTTGGCATGGAGTTCCCCTTAACCAGGGACTTCTGGTATGAATATTAAGGGGAACTCCATGCCAAAATGTAAAAACAAATGGCGTGGGGGTCCCCCCCAAAATCCATACCAGACTCTTAGCCGAGCAAGCAGCCATGGCAGGCCAGGAAAGGGGGGGAGGAGCGAGCGCCCCCCTCCTGAACCATACCAGACCGCTTGCCCTCAACATGGGGAGGGTGCTTTGGGGTCCAAAAGCACGTTGATGGGGACAAGGGCATCCTCCCCACAACCCTTGCCTGGTGGTTGTGTGGGTCTGCGGGTGGGGGAGCTTATCGGCATCTGGAAGCCCCCTCTAACTAGAGAGCCACCAGATCTCGCCCCCCCATGTGAATAGGTAGGGGTACATTGAACCCCTACCCATTCACCAAAAAAAGTGTAAAAAAAACGACAGGACACAGTTTTTGACAATTCCTTTATTAAAAAAAAAAGGGTCCCGCGATGTCCATCCATCTTTAACCACTTGCCGACTGGCTCATGCCGATATACGTCGGCAAAGTGGCACGTTCCCACGAAACCCCCATATGGGTACGTTGTCCCCTTTAAGAACCATAGCAGGTGTGCCTGCTGCACGGCGGGCACAAGAGCCAGCACGAGGATTTGTGTGTGTAAACACACAAATCCCGGTTCTGTCAGGGGAGGAGATACAGATCATCTGTTCCCAAGTAGGAACAGCGATCTGGCTCCTCCTCTAGTCAGCCCTCACAGTTAGAAACACACCTAGGGAACACATTTAACCCCTTGATCGCCCCCTAGTGTTAACCCCTTCCCTGCATTGACATTTACACAGTAACCAGTGCATTTCTATAGCACTGATCGCTGTTTAAATGTCAATGGTCCCAAAAATGTGTCAAAAGTGTCCGATCCGTCCGCCGCAATGTCACAGTCCTGCTAAAAATCGCCGATCACAGCCATTACTAGTAAAAAAATAAATAATAATAAAAATGCCAAAAATCTTGCCCATAGTTTATAGATGCTATAACTTTTGTGCAAACCAATCAATATACACTTATTGCGATTTTTTTTTACCAAAAATATGTAGGAGAATATATATTGGCCTAAACTGATGAAGAAATTTGTTCTTTAAAAACATTTTTAAAAAATGCGCGATGGCTCCTCCTGGTCTATGTAAACCTGCTGCTGAGACCTGTGCATTGCTGGATTATCGTCAGCTCCCCTGTGTTCCTGTGCTCCTGTGTATCCTGATCTTTATACTCCTGTTACCGACCCAGCTTGCTTAACCTCTTATCCTGATCTCCTGGTTTGACCTCTGGCTTGTACTACTGACCCTGCTCTTGTCTGCTCCACTGTGTTGATCTCGGCTTGGCTCACCGACTCTACTGCAACCTGTCTCACCGTGTATGACCCCGACTTGTTCCAGTTCTGCTACCTGAATCTCACATCGACTGCTTTACCGTGCATGATCCCCGGCCTGGCTCCTGGTTCTGTTTCTGGATTGACCATCTGCCAAGTTCGCCTGGTACTCTGCAAGTACACCTGTCCTACAGTGCATCTTGCTTGTTCCAGACCCCAAACACACATCCAAGATGACCACTGCCTTGCTAAAGAAGCTGAGGCTAAAGGTGATGGACTGGCCAAGTGTCACTGAGGGTAAAGGTGATGGACTGGCCAAGTGTCACTGACTCTGCTGCAACCTGTCTCTCTGTGTATGACCCCGGCTTGTTCCAGTTCTGCTACCTGAATCTCACATTGACTGATTTACCGTGCATGACCCCTGGCCTGGCTCCTAGTTCTGTTTCCGGATTGACCATGTGCCAAGTTTGCCTGGTACTCCACAAATACACCTGCCCTACAGTGCATCTTGCTTGTTCCAGCAACCTTCCGGTGATCAGTGCATCAAACCACAGCAACTGGCAAACCGTGCTTCTTTGGGCACTGCACTCCCTGTACTACTCCCAGGCGTGCACTGCACTTAGCTGCAAGGGGAGCCCTCTCAGCACCTCGGCCTCATACCTGGTATGTGACACTTGGCCAGTCCATCACCTTTACCCTCAGCTTCTTTAGCAAGGCAGTGGTCGTCTTGGATGTGTGTTTGCGGTCGTTATCATGTTGGAATACTGCCCTGCGGCCCAGTCTCCGAAGGGAGGGGATCATGCTCTGCTTCAGTATGTTACAGTACATGTTGGCATTCATGGTTCCCTCAATGAACTGTAGCTCCCCAATGCCGGCAGCACTCATGCAGCCCTAGACCATGACACTCCCACCACCATGCTTGACTGTAGGCAAGACACACTTGTCTTTGTACTCCTCACCTGGTTGCCGCCACACATTCTTGACACCATCTAAACCAAATACGTTTATCTTGGTCTCATCAGACCACAGGACATGGTTCCAGTAATCCATGTCCTTAGTCTGCTTGTCTTCAGCAAACTGTTTGCGGGCTTTCTTGTGCATTATCTTTAGAAGTAGCTTCCTTCTGGGACGACAGCCATGCAGACCAATTTGATGCAGTGTGCGGCGTATGGTCTGAGCACTGACAGGCTGACTCCCTACCCCTTCAACCTCTGCAGCAATGCTGGCCAGCACTCACATATCTATTTCCCAAAGACAACCTCTGGATATGATGCTGAGCACGTGCACTCAACTTCTTTGGTCGACTATGGCAAAGCCTATTCAGAGTGGAATATGTCCTGTTAAACCGCTCCATGGTCTTGGACACCGTGCTGCAGCTCAGTTTCAGGGTCTTGGAAATCTTCTTATAGCCTAGGCCATCTTTCTGTAGAGCAACAATTCTTTTTTTCAGATCCTCAGAGAGTTCTTTGCCATTAGGTGCCATATTGAACTTCCAGTGACCAGTATGAGAGAGTGAGATCGATAACACCAAATTTAACACACCTGCTCCCCATTCACACCTGGGACCTTGTAACACTAATGAGTGACATGACACCGGGGAGGGAAAATGGCTAATTGTGCCCAATTTGGACATTTTTACTTAGGGGTGTACTCACTTTTGTTGCCAGCGGTTTAGACATTAATGGCTGTGTGTTGAGTTATTTTTTTGAGTTATGCAAGCTGTAAACTTTACATTGCAGCAAAGTGTAAATTCTTCAGTCTTGTCACATGAAAAGATATGATAAAATATTTACAAAAATGTGAGGGGTGTACTCACTTATGTGAGATACTGTATATTAAATACACTGCCACTAACTAACCTGCCTGCCTAATCTAGCTCAATCTATTTCTGTCCACAGTCACACACTATACACGACCGATATGTAAGCAGCCTTATATAGTGTGGGGCATGGACTTAGTCCACTTGAGCCATGATTGGCCAAAGGTACCCTTTGGCCAATTATGGTTCTCTCAGCAGAGCACGCTGTTATTGGCCAAAGCATGCAGGTCAGGTGCATGCTTTGGCCAATAATCAGGCAATAGTGCAAACGTAACTTATTTGATACATGAGGTGACAATCTCTTCTTCAGCTAACTATTATGTTGTGCTGTGGGTCTGCTACACACACACAATGTTTTTGTTGTTAATGTACGTAATGCATTAATGCTAAAAATAATCATCCCTTTCAACTCTATGAATTAATTGCTTGGAGTCCCTAAAATGGCCTGATTGGGGCAAATTTTAGAGCACAGTGGGGGTTATTTACAAAAGGCAAATCCACTTTGCACTGAGGGGGCGTGGCCGGATGTGAAGAGGAGAAGACGTGCTGAGGCTGAGCTCCGCTCTCACACTGATCCTGTCAGCTAATCCTAGCTCTAAAAACTCACTTTTTTCGCTCTAATCCGGCATCCTGGGGTCCAAGAGGACTTACGGCACCAAGCGGACCGCTCCGCCGTCACCGGGTAAGACCCGTTCATCATCTGCGGCCTGTACACGCTCCTCTTCGGCCGCCATCTTGCCCACGAAGCCCCATATCCCTACCATGTCGGCCGGCACACAGACTCAGACTCAAACCCTGTCTGAGTTATCAGCAGCCCAGGCAGCATCTCATGCGGAGCTACTGGCGGCCATAAAAGCAGGAAATGATTCTGTCATGGTTAAGATAGATCATCTAGTGACTGACGTCAGCCTGATAAGACATGACATGGATAAATTTAGGTCCCGGTTCGCGGAGGCAGAAGGCCGCATCTCTCAGCTTGAAGATGATACCAGAGCTGACTCCCGGGACCTTCGGGCTTTGCAACTACAGGTAAAAGCCCTGCAAGAAAAATCCATTGACACAGAAAACAGACTGAGGAGGAATAATATCCGGGTCATAGGCCTCCCTGAGCGTGCAGAGGGCTCCAAGCCAGCAGAGTTTGCAGAATCCTTCCTTCTGTCCCTGTTGAATATTCCTGCCATGCCTCCCACATATGTAGTGGAGAGGGCACACAGGGTCCCCCCCACTCCCCCGGTTCCTGGAGCCCCTCCGAGACCCTTTCTCCTCAGACTTCTGAACTACAGAGACCGTGACAAGTTACTTGCAGCAGCCAGAGAACAACAGGATCTACGCTTCAATAATGCCAAAATAATGCTTTTTCCCGACTACTCCCCGGAGATACAGCAAAGACGAAGATCGTTTACAGAGGCAAGACGTCGCCTAAGAGAAAAGGGATTGAAATTCAGTCTACTATACCCTAGCAAGCTTCGTGTGACAGATGGGGAACGAGCACATTTTTTCCTGGATCCTGAGGCAGCACTCTCATGGCTGGACGGTCGTGGCTAATCTGCAGCTTTGTGTCCACAGGTACTGAGACTTTGAGGGGTTTTTTCACTGCTACAGGTTTAAGCTTTCATTTTTTTTTCTCCCCTCTTTTCTTTTTCAAACTTTTATACGTATATTTTATTTTTCTGTGTCACACCATTTGCTGCATGGCAAATTTATGCTATCCAATTAACATACGATGACACTGAACCGGAGTATAAAAGAACTACCAGCAGTCCCCTCACTTCTATATTTTTTTTCTGCCCCATTTGCCTTTCTCCTTACAGTTTCATGGCTTTACGGTACACCCTGTGTGAGACTATGAGCATTATATAGAGAGCAGGACTGCTCACCTCTTGATGAGCGCACGATACAGTTAAAGACCGCAGGAGCCCTACGAGTCAACAGTTTCACCACCCCCTGCTATCCCCTCCACTTTGCTCCCCACTTGGAGGCGATCCCTTACCCCACAAGTGGGTGATCAAGTTACTAACAGCCACCTATATGGGACCCTGCATACAGCGAAAGGACACAGACTGGTCCCCAATAAGGTGTAGAGTGGGATAATAACGTGATATCCCCATATAGGGGTTTATCTTTAGTTACTAGTTGGTTTTTGGGTAAAACTATTCCCAACTCTCCTCCCCAGTTTTTTCTTTTATTCTTTTCAGCGAGGAGATGGGAACTAGTAGGATAAGCACTCAGTGCTTGGGTTTATTATGTTTAAGTTTGTTGTTTTTAATTTTAGGTTGTATAAGGTTGCTGCAGTGGTTAATCATTGCTGATACACGATGGTATGGCTCAGTGATTCTGCTGCCTGTGAGTTGCCCCTCAACACGCCCGGTACACTTCTCCATTTTGATACTGTTTTCTAAATTCACATGGCTACCTCCCTAACTGAGACGTTTACTGTCCTCTCGTGGAATGTTAGGGGTCTAAATTCCAAATTCAAACGAGCACTGTTGACCAGATATCTGAAACTGCACTCCCCTCATCTTATTCTTCTCCAAGAAACTCACCTCACAGGCAGCAAAGTTCTGACCCTGAAAAAACCCTGGATACAGAGGTCCATACACGCCACGTACTCCTCATATGCAAGGGGGGTCTCAATATTAATATCTAAGAAATTCCCATGTATAATTGAGGAGGTTTGCACGGACCCCCAGGGAAAATTTGCTATAGTGGTGTTTACACACTGGTCTCAAAGATACATTATTATTAATGTCTATGTGCCCCCACCTTTTTCATCAGACATATTGTATAAGATTCTAGAAAAAGCTGCTCCATTCTGCCCAGGGAAATTATTAATAATTGGAGACTTTAATGCTATCATCTCCCCAGATCTGGACAGACCTGCCCCCCCTAAGAATCACAGTACTGATTTACTTACCTGGGCTCAGGCCATGGGGCTAGAGGAAATATGGAGATGGAGACACCCCGCTGCTAGGGCATATTCATGCTTCTCAGCCTCCCATAAGACAGCCTCAAGAATTGATCTAGCTTTCTCCAACCCCTCATTGTTGGCGGATGTGGTGGAGGCTACATACTTACCTAGTGGGTTATCCGACCATAGCCCATTGGTTATAGAGCTCCGTTCTCCTGCATACCGCGACGCAGCTTTATGGAGACTGGGAGCACAGTGGATTTCCCACCCTGAGGTAGCAGACATTATCCCACCCAGACTGGCAGAGTTTTGGGACCATAATGAGAGCTCTTCATCCCCACAAGTGGTGTGGGACGCCTTTAAGGCCTATACGAGAGGGCAATATATCTCCATCATAGCTAGTATCAAGAAACAGCAGGGCCAACAAACTCAGGCACTACAGCAGTCAGTGGTTGACCATGCCGCGATATACAGCGCTGACCCCACACCGACCCAATTTGACTCGCTAAATGCAGCCCAGCACACTTTAAATCTACATCTATCAGAGGTCACAAGGCTAGACATGCATAAAGGGAGACAACGTTTTTTTGAGCAGGGGGACAAAAATGGGCGCTTCTTGGCCATGCGGGCCAACATGAACACCCCCTCACAGTAGTCTCTAGTCTGCGTTCCACAGATGGAGACACAGTGACATCCCAGTCTGAAATATTAGATATGTTTAAGGCCTTCTATGACAAGCTATATACCTCCACTCTCCCTTCCGATTTTCAGCCTGAGACATTGCAAGATCTTTTGGATCCTCTGGCACTTGGTTGGCTCTCGGACAAGGAGAGGGAATCGCTAGTCCAACCGTTCACGCCGTTAGAAGTTCTAAATGTCATCCGGTCCTTTCCCACCGGTAAGGCTCCAGGACCGGATGGATTACCAATAGATTTTTACCGCACTCACAGTGAATTTTTGGCACCCATATTGGCCCAATAGTACACTGTTTGTTTATCCAAAGGAGATCTGCCCCCATCAATGCACCAGGCTTACCTGACCCTAATACATAAAGCCCCCAAGGACCCAGAACTGTGTGCATCCTATAGACCAATTGCCTTATTAAATAATGATCTTAAAATTAAAATTCTAACCAAACTGTTAGCTTCCCGCCTATACCCCCTACTGCCCTCGGTGATAGATCCTGACCAGACAGGATTCATGCCCAAGAGGTCCACGGATGTTAATCTTAGAAGACTCTTCACTAATATTCACGCTCAGCACCTTAATTCCGGGACAAGGACCATAGCCTTGCTTGATATAGAGAAGGCTTTTGATACAGTTGAATGGCCCTTTTTGTGGGAGACACTGCGTAGGATGGGCTTCCCACTAAAATTTATCTCATGGTTGCAAATTATGTATAAATGTCCCACTTCATCGATACGCCTGGGCTCTAGGTTGTCATCTCCCTTCAGACTGTCCAGGGGAACCAGGCAGGGCTGCCCTCTCTCCCCGGCCTTATTTGCTATTGCCATTGAGCCAGTTGCCGAGGCCTTACGTACTTCGCCCCATATTAAGGGGCTCCGTATTGGCTTGCTGAAGGAGAGGGTAGCCCTGTACGCGGATGATATGGTCCTCTTTCTGGGTGATGCCGGCCCATCATTACAGGGTGCTTTGTCAGTCCTAAACACGTTCTCGGAGGTAACGGGCCTCCGGGTCAACTGGTCCAAATCTACATTATTCCCAATAGATCAGGCGGCAAAAACCACTTCCCCCCCTGATAGTCCGCTACAATGGGTCGACACGTTCACATACCTGGGGGTCCAGGTCTCTGCCCAGGCACAAGATTTCCTCAAACAAAATCTTGATCCGGTGGTAGTAGACATGAAAGCTAAACTTAAAGCATGGAGCAATCTGCCCCTATCAGTTTGGGGTAGAGTCAATCTCATCAAGATGAAAATTATTCCCAAATTTACTTACCTTTTCCGTCACTCTCCGCAGTGGATTCCCAAATCATTTTTCACCAAACTTAACCAAAAATTCTCAGATTTTCTATGGGGTCCCGCCCCACCTAGATATAAACTGTCGACCCTGATGAGGCCAACGTCTCAGGGTGGCATAGCATTCCCAGACTGTTACAAATATTTTCTGGCCACTCAGTTGGTAACGGTGGTTTGGTGGTTAAATCCCGACAAAACCAATGCAGCTTCAGCATTGGAGGCTACGGTGGTAGGTTCCTGGGAAACCCTTCAATTTTTAATATATAGGGGCCCACGCGCCGCACACCCACTAACCCCCTCCATGCTTACTACCTTGCGAGCTTGGCGCATGGGTCTAACTATCGGTAAACATAAACAATCAGAAATTTCTCCTAATGCCCCTTTATGGCTAAACCCATATTTACCACATATCAACAAACTCACAGATCCCCGAGCATGGACCAACTACGGGATTAAATTGGTCTCACAAGTTGTATCACAGTCATCTCTGCTCTCATTCTCCCAGCTCTCTTCACTATATAATTTACCGAAACATTATCAGTTCCGTTATTTCCAACTAGCACATGCATTCTCGGCCCAATTTCCGCACTCTTCTTGCATCCTGATTCAATCCGAGCTGGAGAAGATGCTTAGGTCTGGCTGCGCTGAGAAACCTACATCACGCCTTTACGCGCATCTGATCTTTGTATCTTTACCACCTCTGGATGGGCTCTGGTCCCGTTGGCAGCGCGACATCCCAGAGTTGGACAACGATGACTGGGATGATGTCTGGGACTTTCCTTTCAGATCACTGGTGTCCATACGTGACAAATTAGTACAATTCAAAATTGTGCATCGGGCGTATTTTACCCCGCACAGGTTACATATGATGAACCCTAACCATACCTCAGATTGTTGGAGATGTGGAGTCTCACCAGGAGACTTTTCACACATTTTCTGGCACTGTCCGGGGGTTCAACAGTACTGGAAGGAGGTGCTTAATCTAACGAACAAGGCCGCTTCCACCAACTTACCATTGTCAATGGAAATATGTATACTAGGATTAATAGAAAATGTTGTTCCATCAATAGCCAAACGCACTATGATTGGGCTACTATTATTTTATGCTAGGAAAAATATTGCAATGCAGTGGAAAAAACCCAACCCTCCCAGTAAACAGTGGAAAGGCCTAGTCAACAGCAGCCTTCCGCTATACAAAGATACATACGCAAATAGAGGATGCCCCTTGAAATTTGACAATGTCTGGAGCAAATGGTTGAAAATAATGAACATTGCACAGTGATAAATAGCTCGAATAGGAACCAGGTTTTGATGACTAAATGAGATGCTCCCAATGCAGTCCACAAATTTGTTATTTTAGGCCCCTAACAGTTGTTGGATTTATCTGTATAACACATCTAGAAGAGGACAGATTCAGGAACTTTAAGCTATGTTATGTTTGGGTAATCTCACAAATCGCTACATTTATAATACTGTCGTGGTACAGATGACCTGTATGCAACCAAGTGTTTATGTACTGTTTGTTAAAAAACTGAAATAAAAAGAAATTAAAAAAAAAAAAAAAAAATCCACTTTGCACTACAGGTGCACTGCAAGTGCACTTGAAAGTGCACTTGTGCAAAGTGGATTTGCCTTTAGTAACTAAACCCTATTGTCACTGTAACTACACCAACTTACTAAAAAAACTGGTATTGAGCGTTGAAAGAAGTCACACATTGTTAAGTATAAAACATTTTACTCCAAGCACATTCACATGTGTGTTATAAAAGGGTTTTTAAACAAACCAACATCTTTGGTGTATAACATGTATGTTTGATAGTAGATATAGCCTTTTTTGTGGCTAAAGAGGCATGTTTAAAAACATAACATCCACACCCCCAACTCAGGAACTTACAAAGTTCAACTTTGATAAAGTGAAGGCCACATGATACATTAGTATGTCAAAACTGTGTTGATTTAGCCTTCATCAGATGGAGTGATCTCACCCCTGTAAAAGCCAAAATTTGAAGATGCACACAAATTGGGGCTCAAAATGGATTTCCATCATGATCTCATGCCTAAAATGTGTGTATTTTCCCTACATCTATTTTGATAAAGCCACAAAACACACAGTGTGTCAACATGTTCTGTCTGCCATCATGGGATATCAATGTACGCGTTTTGTGGGTGCAACCCCTTCCTCGCAACTAAAGTAGGTGAGAGGAAGGGGTTGCACCCCCGAAACACGTCCATTGATCCCCCATGATGTGAGCTAGCACATGTTGACACACTGGGCCTTATTTTAGAAAGGACAATCCACTTTGCCCTACAAGTGCACTTGCATTGCAGTTGTAGTGCAAAGTGGTTTGGCTTTTTTTGAAAAAAGCCACAGTGTGTCAACATGTGCTAGATCCCATCATGGGTGATCAATGGGCGTGTTTCGGGGATGCAACCCATTCCTCTCACCTACTTAAGTTGCAAGGAAGGGGTTGCACCCACAAAACGCGTACATTGATATCCCATGATGGCAGATAGCACATGTTGACACACTGTGTGCATCTTCAAAATTTGGCTTTGCAATTACTTTAAAACTTTTAAAACACGAAAAACAATAACAACATTTACATTTTTTGTTGGTTTTAGATTTTGGCTAAAACATCAATGATGTTGGTCAGTATTTTTTGAACATCATTGATGTTTTGCTTGACCTTTTCTAAATCCCGATTGCACACCATTATCTCACTGATGAGGGCTTGTGCACTTGTTGAAGTGAGTTTCTTCCACAACATCCACATCACCTAAAAAAAAAAAAAAAAAAAAAAAAAAAAAAACCACCATGTATTATAAATATGCAGGCATACATCTATTACCTGAAGCTGTGGTCTCAGACACTGACCTGTAGTCACCATTTCCACCACTTCACTCACCACTTCCTGAACCTCGGAATCCACATCATCAGATTGTGTGCTGAGCTGTTCCCCTTCTTCAGGAGATGTGGGGTTCCTGGTGTCCTTAAATGTCCCTATTCTTTTTTCCCCTATGTGAATACAAAAAAGGTATACTTAGCAGACAGATATTTGAGGCGAGAAATAGGAATATGAAACATTGCTTGGAAGTATCGTCAAATTGTCCGTTTTGGCAGAGTTCCAAGCTGAAGACATGATTTTTTCCCTTTCAAAAGCTGGAATACTTACCTATTTTGTGCAAGTTTCACACATGGAGAGACCCCTAGTAACCACTGGAGAACCTGTGTGCGACACCATAAAAAGGTTGTTATGGTGTCCCACACTACTGCTTCTGCATCCAGATGTGTAAACAGCTGCTGAGTGTCCTCTCCTTACACTGAATCAAGTTTGCATTTCATTATAGTTACAAACACATCTAGACAACAATGTAATAAACCTATTTTAATACAAATAGGCATGAACAAATTGTAGTTAACCTGCATCTGCCAAAAACATTGTATTAGTGGTCGAACGAACGATGTTTAATACGAACGATTACTGTGCCCACAAACCTCAAACTTGGCATATTAAACTGTACAACAGTAAAGAAAAGCACATGGAGCAGCACTAAAGTAATAATAATAATAGGAACACATGACAAATACTTACTTTTTTGAATCACTTTCTTGAGCTCCCTCAATTTCAGGTCTGACCAGCGTTTCCTCAATTGCTCCTTGGATCGTCAGACTCCAAAATTCCTGTGCAGACTTCTCACAACTTTAGTCATGATCTTGGCCTTTCTCACATTAGGGTTGCTGTACGTTCCATACTTCCCATCATAGTCTGCCCTCTTCAAGATGTCCACCATCTCCACCATCTCTACAAAGGACATATTTGAAGCCTTATATTTCGTCCTAGATCTGGAACTGCCTTGCTCCGGCCTTTCCTCGTCTTTGCTGCTCTCTGCACGCACCTCCGCCATGTGCACTTCCACTGCCCCGAAAGAGAAGAGGCAGGGAATACACTAGAAAGAAGGACAGGGGCAGAGTTCCACGCATGCGCAGTGTATATAAAGCATAACACGTGTGCGTCGTACGTACCATCTGTGAGTGGAGGATGGAGGATCGTAAACGCCGACATCAACTATTTGAAGGCCAAAATTGGTAGCCTGAGGAGCACATATAATAGGGAGCACACAAAGGTCCAGGATTCAGGAGCAGCAGCAGATGACATATATGTACCCAGGCTCTGGTACTACGACAGACTGCGTTTTTTGTCAGACCAGAGTGAACCCAGGCCATCACTATCTACACTTCCTTCCACATCAGCTGAGGCTTCTGAAGTCCAACCTGGGCCTTCCACTCAGGAAGATGTGGAGGAGCCCAGCTTGAGCCAGGTATAGCAGTGTTCAACATATTCCTTGTGAAAAATTTAATGATGTTAACTAGATGCTATTATTGATCACTAATTTCTGATTTAACAAAGTGGTTTACATATCAATAGACAATAGTAGCCAAAAATGTTTGGGACAAGAATGAAAAATGCTGGGGTCAGAATGATAGTCTTTTCTATTTGTTAACATTCAATTTGCAACTGTCATGAGCTCACAATTGTGTGTGATTGATGACCAAAAAACTAAAACTATGTACCATTTTCATACACAGGAAAGTCTCAGCCAGGAGGTGGCCATGGAAAGCAGCCTGACGGAATCCCAGGTTCCTCCCCTCCAGCCTCCAACCAAAAGGACCAGGAAGGCGAGGAACCTGGAGGAGTCAGTGACTGCTTTAATTCACCAGGCTACTGTGGTACTTACAACGACCCCTGGTGTCCACGAGTCGTGTGACAGCGAGTAAACTGGAACGCTTGGAGGTGGGCCAACGCCTTATCTGTGAGGAGATCATTCTTATGGCCCTAAACAAGGGGATGAGGGGCGAACTCACAAATAAAAGGCACCTGTGTGAGTTGGACCATACTACTCCTCCACCACCTCCAGCAACACCACAGCCACCCATCCCACCACAGCAACATGGAAGGAAGAGTGGAAGGAAGTGTTGAGAGTGATGGCCTGGGTTTGGTGTGGTCTGGCAAAAGACGCAAGCTGTTGTAAGACCACAGCCTTGGGACATATATGTCATCTGCTTCTGCTCCTGATCTCTTGGAGTCCTGGACCATATTGTGCTCCCTATTAAATGGACTCCTCAGGTTACCAATTTTGCCTGTCAAATAATTGATGTCTGCCCTGGAATACAAAGGCTTCACCAATTCCAACTGTTTCTCCAGCGTTGCCTTTTTCTTTATTTTGTTATTACCCGTATTACATTTATAATTTTTGATTTGACAAATACTTAGCTATGTGTTTTACTTCAAAAAGGACAATTTGTGAGTAGGCAGGTACATTTAAAAAAATACAATGTCAAATTAACAAGGGACACCAACATAGTAGTATCTCTTTGAGGTTAAAAAATACAAGATAATAATGGGGTTGACACACAAAATGACAAAAAATATTATGGAGAGCACTAGAAAAAAAAAAAAGATTATTCTGGAGATCTTGAGAAAAAAAAAAATATATGGAGATCTTGAGAAAAAAAAAAAAAATAAAGAAAAAACTATTATTATGGAGATCACGAGAAAAAATTAAAATAAAAAAAAAAGATTATTCTGGAGATCTTGAGAAAAAAAAAAAAAAATTATATATATATATATATATATATATATATATATATATATATATATATATATATATATATATATATATATATATATATATATTAAGATCAATAGAAAAAAAGAAAAAAAATATATTATTACGGAGATCACGAAAAAAAAAAAAAAAAGATTATTCTGGAGATCATGAGAAATAATAAAAAATCCAGTTGTCAGAACTCTTTGTGAATATCAGCAGCAAAGCAACTTCATTATTCTAGCATTATAAAGAAGAAGAGAATGCACTGCATTGAGAGATTTCAAAATATGCCGCGTGACGAATGTGCTATCTCCATTACGAACGCTAGTGTTACAAGAGCGAGCGCTTCCGTCTCGTACTTGATTCCGAGCATGCGTAAACTTTTGTGCATGGATTTGTGTACACACGATTGGACTTTCCGAAACAACATTTTGTTGGCGGAAAATTTGAGAAAATTTGCTAGCAAACATTTGTTCGGCAGAAAGTCCGACAGCAAATGTTCGATGGAGCATATACACGGTCGGACTTTCCGACAATAAGCTCACAACCAGCATTTCCTGTCAGAAAGTCCGACCATGTGTACGTGGCATTAGACTCCGAGACCTTCTGTCTCTTTCTCCTGGAGCCGTCTCCTAGTGGAACCCTCCCGACCTCCTAGGCCACCTAAACTGCTATATAGGCACGAGTCACTTGAAACTTTGCCATTTTTGCGCCACTGAAGACTGAACTAATTATTAATTTTTTCACACTTTTTTTCACCAAATTTTTCTTTTCTGTAATAGAATGTGTTAAATGCATTTATTCATGTTCACTAATAATTTGGATACAATTAATTCCTGCATGCACGTTTATGATATAGGAGTTGGGATGAATTGTTTAGGATGAAATTTGGCAGTAATCGATGATCAGGTGAGAATATTCACCACTACACTAAGCACATTCATTTTCACATTGCAGGTTGAGACACAAGTTGCAATTAACACAATTAATAGGGCTTTACTAGTATAACCTGTTTTAGGCACAGGGTGAGAATGCCCTTCATGATATTTATTTTATTTGTGATTATCACATGATTTAGCACTCACTATTCATTTTCAAAAAAAGTGGTTCACTTTGGAGGATCACCCTTCAGGTGACGGCAGGGTGTGTTTCTTCACCTATCTATTGCACACTCACCTGGGAAGAGTGACTCATTGTGGAGGATCACTCTTCAGGGGATGGGCAGCGCCACCTACTCCTATATTCATATAATAACTTTTTTACTGCTGGTACTCCGGTTGGAGCCTCTTAGGAGAGGCAGCAGCCCAGCCTACACCTAAGCATGGAATTTAACAAAATTTAATATGAAAGGACGAGCTGGCGTTAACGTCACTCCGACGGATGCTCACAGGAGTCACTGTTAACGGCACGGCTCTGAAGGAACGGGTATGCCCTTCCTTCAAAGCGCGTTCGCCAGTGACGTCACATCACTTTTAGGAGATATCTACAGTAAATATAGATAGGCTTTATTATACAGTAGGCTTACCTATAGGTAAAAATCATACACAAGAGTTCACTCCCACTTCAATATAATCTGAGCATCTTTTGAATGATATGGGGGGTTAAATTACTAAAGATAAATCCACTCTGTACTACAAGTGCACTGCAAGTGCACTTGGAAGTGTAGTCGCTGTAGATCTGAGGGGAAGATCTGAAATGAGGGGAAGCTCTGCTGATTTTATCATCCAATCATGTACAAGCAAAAATTATGTTTTTTTTCCTTGCGTGTCCCCCTCAGATCTACAGCGACTGCACTTCCAAGTGCACTTGTAATGCAAAGTGGATTTATCTTTAGTAAATAAACCCCATAGTGTGCTTGAGTGTTATTGCTAGTCATCTGAACCCAGTGTAGATACCAGATAGGTGTTCCTAATGGCCACTGAGTATATGCCAAACTATTAATAGTAATTAAAAAGTACACCAAAGAAGAATTGTGCTTACATATCAATTCTATATTATATATAGATGGTCAGTATTTTTCACGTGATCACTAACAATTTACACCTCAGCTAATCCTTTAAAGTAGGCGCTAGTATTCTTCCTCATCCTGATTAAGGACATTATCCTTCCTTAGAGCGTTCTGCAATAACCCCATTGTTGGTGACATGTGACAGCTGTGTCCCTGTGCTCTGTGGTTTTCTTGTTGCTCTTCAGCTGGACATGTTCTGCTGAGATTCCTGACTCACTCTGACCATCACAACATCTGGCAGCAGACTTATAAGGGGTGATATGACTGAGACAGGCGTGATGTAGAAATCTAGTAGATGCACTGGATCACAGGGGATGGAAGAATCACTCCACAGAGGAAAGACTAAATGAAGAGCTGAACTATCACTGTGATAATACCAAATGATACTACAAAGCAGTGCGTCCACATGTCACTTGAAGTGAACTACGCGTCCTTGCTATACCTCCACAATTACAGGAAAAAGCAAGTACCCTTTTTTTCAACTGTTACAGCCAGGGGGCAGCACTGAATAGCATAATGTACATATTCTGTTTTGTCTTATGAAGTGTAACCAAAAATTATACAGTAAAACCTTGGTTTGAGAATAACTTAGTTTGAGAGTGTTTTGCAAGACAAGCAAAATTAAAAAAAAAAATTTGACTTGATATACAAGCAATGTCTTAATATACAAGTAGCATCATGTCACAACTGAGTATAAAAGAGAACAGAGGCGCCTCTAAGTGTAGCAATATGGTTACATTTAATGAAGGTACAACATTTAGAAACTCACATGTTTAATGATTAAAACAGGCACATTTAAGTATGCAGGCATCCGGGGTAAAGCTGTCCACATAGACCATCCCCCGCACCACCATCAACGTGATCCCTTCCACGCCACGCTCCATGAGCGGTTCAAGCCTCGCTTTCAGATCGCTCTACTGCAGGATAGTCTTCCTGACCACAATTGCAGACTGGCAGCGGTGCGGAGGATGGTCTATGTGGACAGCTTTACCCCGGATGTCTGCATAATTAGATGTGCCTCTTTTAATCATCAACCATGCGAGTTGCTAAATGTTGTACCTTCATTAAATGTAACCATATTGCTACACTTAGAGGCACCTCTCTTCTCATTTATACTATATGTACCTCCTGCTGGATTTTGCTTCCAATCCCCTTGTGGAGGCTGCCATTTGTGGATGGGCATTTTATGGTTACACAACCTGGTCACATTGCTATAACCTTTTTATATGGACTATAAACTGAAGGACTTATGTATAAATGGTTGTGGAACGAATAATTTGAGTTTCCATTATTTCTTATGGGAAATTCGCTTTAATACACAAGCGTTTTGGATTAAAAGCATGTTAAAGCATGTTTCCGGAACAAATTATGCTCGCAACCCAAGGTTTTACTGTATTGTGAAACCAAATAGTACATTGTTTCACAAATGCATTTTTGGATATGCATATTACTGTTTATGTGTGCATAATTGTGCATGCATATTTTTCATGTAATAGACTTAGGCTAGGTTCACATTAGCCCATGCTCTGAAAAACAGTGATTCACTTTTCAGAGTGTGACTAAGCACCCACTGTCAGGCATTCATAAGGTGATCCTGCCACATCCTGAATGTTTTTTTTTTCTTTTTCTTTTTTTTTTTTCTTTTTTGTTTTTGCCAAACAACAATTTATAATGTGGCCAATGCGTTACAACCGTGAGCCAAGTAGCCCCATTGACCTAAATGACCAAGCTTGACTAGCAATCCTCTTGATTGGCTGGACCAGGATGACCTAACTTAATTTGTCTTGGCACAAAGTTGTGCTGTAAATGTATGTTGAGCTGCATATGCGCTGTTTAGTGTACATTCAGAAAAAAAATAGGCAGAGAGGAGGACTCATGAAAGAAGAAACCTATAGGGCAGGGGTCTCCAAACCTTCTAAACAAAGGGCCAGTGTACTGTTCTTCAGACTTTAGGAGGGCTGGACTGTGGCCAGAGGGAGTAGAAAATGTCCCAGCGTCAGTGAGAGTAAACAGTGTACCCTCTTTGGTATTAGTGAGAGGAATAGTGTCCCATCTTTGGTGTCAATGGGAGGAATAGTGCCTGTCATTGGTGTCAGTGAGAGGAATAGTCCCCCATCATTGGTGTCAGTGGGAGGAATAGTCCCCCATCATTGGTTCCAGTGGGAGGAATACTGCCCCATCTTTGGTGTCAGTGGAAGGAATAGTATCCAATTGCTGGTGTTAGTGGAAGGCAAAATGCCCCATCGTTGGTGTCAGCGGGAGGAATAGTGCCCCGTTGTTGGTGTCAGTGGGAGGAATGGTGCCCCACCTTTGGTGTCAGTGGGAGGAATGGTGCCCCACCTTTGGTGTCAGTGGGAGGAATGGTGCCCCACCTTTGGTGTCAGTTGGAGGAATGGTGCCCCACCGTTGGTGTCAGTGGAAAGAATGGTGCCCCACCGTTGGTGTCAGTGGGAGAAATAGTGCTCCATCGTTGATGTTAGTGGGAGGAATAGTGCCCCATCGTTGGTGTCAGTGAGATTAATAGTGCCTCATTGTCAGTGTTAGTGTCATGAACTATGCCCCAATGTTGCTGACAGTAGGGGGAATAATGGCCCAAGGGCTGGATAAAAGCAAGCAAAGGGCCGCATCCAGCCCCAGTCTGCAGTTTGGAGACCATTGCTATAGGGTCTCTTCTGTCATAAAAATCCCACCTGTGAGCATTTGTTTTATTTTTAAGTTTAATTTGGCTTTAGGGTTTCTTCACAGTAGAATGCAGTGTGGGAAACCTCCGTTCCGTGCGTTTTTCCTGCACCATGTTAAAAACGCACTGGGTGTGCAATCTATGTGGGTATCAATGTATTCCTATCGATACCCCAAACACAGGTCACAAATGCAGTACTTTTGCCTGCACCAAATTGCGTGATACTGTAGTACCATGCGATCCAGTTGCAGTGTGTTTTTTAAAGTAGTGCATGCACTACATTAGGTGCAATTTCAGCCCATTCAAATTACTAGTTTGAAAACCGCACCACTCTGAATTGCACAAGAATCGCACAGGATTGCAACCACTTTCCTGTGCAATATAGATGCGAACCATTCCATTAAAGTAGAGGGAAAGCTAACTATCAAACTGACATTTTATTATTCCCTCCCCTTTTTTTCCCCATGGCCCTGCATGCAGTTTATCTCATTTCGCTATGTAAATATGTTATTTCAGTGTTTTATACATGTATTCATGTGATTGCAGAGCACCAGGTCCTCTTCCCAGAATGCTGCAACGATCAGGAAGAGACTTTTCTCCCCCTCAATAGCAGATAGAGCTGTGAACACTGATGGGTGACATCACTACTCTTATTCAATTCAACTGTTAACAACATAACATATAAGCTTTATGATTGTAGATCAAACCGTTACCATAAGATGTGTGTGCAAACAGGCAAGCAATGGAATAGGCGTCCAATATACCGAACTTAGATATTAAATGCCTTCCCTCCAACCCCAAAGCACACACACCAATTCTGCAAGAAATGTTATGATCATGAAATAATACAATACACTATATTTATATTCTGTACTCAAGGGCTCCCCCTAGGCTGCAATGCAATGTTCTGAATGCAAAGTGAACTATGATGTTCTATGAAAGATGATAGAAGTCTCTTGTTTTCTTGATCTTCAGCTAGTTCTGGGTGTTAGACTGCAGTATTTGTAAATCCAAACAGGGAAACAAGTAGCAGTAGAATGAATAATGCGCTGATAGTTGTGTACTTATGACAAAAGGCACTTATTATAATTCCTCCTTAGCGGTGGATGTGTTGCAACATTAACTTTATAGCACATGGAAAAGCAACCATGCAGTTCTGCTGTAAGCAGGCTAAGGATGAATGAGAATACTTCTGTGGGACTACAAGTCCCACCAGCAGTCTGTAACTACGTAACATGGCAACAGTACCCTATATTGATCTGGGTAAGTGCCCGCTCACCAAAACAGGCCCAGATGCTTGCAAGGTTCCTTTACTGGTATCTCAGTCCCGATCCAAGCTGGCGCCTTCACACTGCACCGCTCTTTCTGATGGCTGATGTAACTGTAATGCAGGAAACCTTTAGAAATCTTGGATCCTCAGGTCCATCCGCACGCTGGTCCAGCTAACTGTGCTCTGGAACTCCTCAGAGGCCAAACGATTCTGCTCTGCGCCTTCCAGGCTGCAGTCTGTCGGTCACACACAGACCTCTCTGTAGGCAGGCTTTGAATGGTGTCCCAAGAGGCCGGAAAAATGGCCGCGCTGCCCCTTTTAAGTCACTACCCAGCAGGCTGTTCTGTTACCTGGCATTGTGGGTAGGTGAACTGGGCATTGTGGGTAGGTAGTTCCCAGACTGAGTTTAAGCCCATGAGTCACTTCCTCATTCACTACATCTGCCACAATGCTTTGGAGCATGGCTTTAAAGTGGATGTAAACCCAATGTCATCCTTTCTAAACTACTGCCATAGGGGTTATCTATAAGGATATACAAGCCTCCTGCATGTATCTTTACCTGTCAAATGTCTCCCCTCTGTCTGTTATGAGAGCCGAAAAACTGCAGATTCTGTGGGTGGGTCTGTTGTCTGGAGCTCGGTGGGTGGAGTCGTGATGTCAGTAGACTCCCCGCCCACCTCTACACTCCCCTTGTCAATATGCATTTTCTCCTGTGTATTTCTTACACTGAACTTCTGCTATGATCTCTAACATCCAGTGAAAAGACAGGAAAGTAACCACATGACTTCAGCATGCCAAATCATGGTGAGGTGTGGAACAGCCAATCCTTGCAGGGCTGCTGAAGAAAGGCTCTCTTAGGCTTATGCACGAGATGTAAATCACCTGTCACTCACAGCAAGGGGGAGTATTTGACAAAGTTTTTCTCAGTTTGTCAAGAATTGTCTCACTGAACAATAAAAGAGGATTGCTCAGAGATGGATTAAGGCTCTGTTTCCACTAGTGCGACTTTTCATGCGACTTGGGACTGAAAAGTCGCATGACAAATTGTTTCCCATGATTTCCAATGTGTACCGTTCATATCTGTGCGACTTCAAGTCGCAGCGACTTCAAAGTAGTCCCTGCACTACTTTGGTCCCACTTTGATGCGACTTGAGGTCCATAGATACAGGCATTGCTTCAAATCGCGGTAAAAAGTCGCGGTAAAATCGCGGTAAAAAGTCGCGGCAAAATCGCGCGACTTTGGGGACGCACTAGTGGAAACATAGCCTAACTCTGTGTGGCAAGACTGGGCTTAAATGATAGGAAATATTATACTCTACAGTATGATATATAAAAAAAAAAAAAAAATTTCGGTTTTACATCCACTTTAACCACTTCAGCCATGGAAGAATTTACTCCCTTCCTGACCAGAGCACTTTTTGCGATTCGGCACTGCGCCGCTTTAACTGACACTTGTGCGGTCATGAGACGTGGCTCCCAAACAAAATTGACGTCCTTTTTTTCCCACAAATAGAGCTTTCTTTTGGTGGTATTTGATCGCCTCTGCGGTTTTTATTTTTTGTGCTATAAACAAAAATAGAGCGACAATTTTGAAAAAAACGCATTTTTTTAAACTTTTTGCTATAATAAATATCCCCCAAAATATATAAAAAAACAATTTTCTTCCTCAGTTTAGGCCGATACGTATTCTTCTACATATTTTTGGTAAAAAAAAAAAAAAGCAATAAGCGATTATTGATCGGTTTGCGCAAAAGTTATAGCGTTTACAAAATAGGGGATAGTTTTACGGCATTTTTATATAATTTTTTTTTTTAAATGGCGGCGATCAGCGATTTTTATCGTGACTGCGACATTATGGCGGACACATCGGACATTTTTGGGACCATTGTCATTTATACAGCAATCAGTGCTATACAAATGCACTGATTCCTGTGTAAATGACACTGGCAGTGAAGGGGTTAACCACTAGGTGGCAGTGTAGGGGTTCAGTGTGTCCTAGGGGCGTGTTTCTAACTGTCTGGGGGATGGGCTGTGTGTGTGACATCACTGATCTCTTCTCCGATGACAGGGAGCAGAGATCGAGTGACACTGTCACTAGGCAGAACGGGGAGATGCTGTTTACATCAGCATCTCCCCGTTCTTCCTCCCAGTGAGGCAATCGCAGGTATTCCCGTGGCGATCGAGTCCGCGGGACCCGCGACCCGACTCACGGAGCTTGCCGCAGGTGGCGCGCACACCTCTTAAAGGGCAACGTACAGGTACGCGGTTTTGCCTGTACGAGCCCTTCTGTCGCAGTATATCTGCAAGAGGCGATCGGCAAGTGGTTAATGAAACCAAACAAAAGTCTTAATAACATTAAATAGAAATGACACTAGAGGGAGCCAAACTCTTACTTATAAGCTACTGCAATGCATAAATTAGCAAAGCATGGCTACAAAAGTAATCACACAGCAATGTGATAAACAGCATGCAGGGCCATAGGAAGAGAAGGGGAGGAAATATTTACATGTCCATTTCATAGTTAGATTTGTATTCTACTTTAAAGCTGAAGTTTAGCAAAAAACAAAAAAAAAGTCTCTACAGCTTTAGTCACTTACCTGTAATGAAGTAGATCCCTCACTGTACAAGCAGTTGGATATTGGAGAAATCTTCTGTGCAGGGATGACCTGTCCTCTTCCTATTGCTGAACTTCCAGTACAGTATTGATTAACATCTTCAGGTTTTCAGGCAGAACAGCAGTATTGATTGTTCAACAGGGACACACCATGTCATTCCTCCATTGAGAAAAGTTCTTTCATTGCTTTAACTGCTTGTAACATGATCTGTGATTGGAGGAAAATCCTGTGACTGATCAGACTCACCCTCATTCACAGATGACTGAAAGCCCCAAGCTGTTATCCATTGCAGCGTCAGAAGTTCAGAGACAGGAAGAGGACAGGGCATCCCTGCAGCTGAAGCCCCCCATGTGCACTCTTCAACACTGTGCCCAGGGCAGGTTCCCCTTCTGCCCCCCTTGTCCCAGACCTGGTTGAGTGTATTGTATATGCTTTCAGGTAAAGCATATGTGCTAAACACACAAGAATACAAAAGAATCAAATACAGTATATTTGGCACTTTAGATTTTGAACAACTTTATTTTACTAGTGTTTACATGAATTACTTTTAGGAAGCATAGTTTGGATTTATCAGATTATTTCTGATCCATGGAAGGGACAGGTTCTGATGGAAAGCATTCATGGGTGCCTGGTCTCCTTACATCTTCTCTATAAATTAGACTCATCTTACCAGAACACAATATTTAGTTAGAAAGCTGAACCCGTCTTTGGCTAATCTGGATTTTAATTGGTATAAAATGGTGGTGCTAGACCTACCAGGCCTGAAATGGTCTTCTTGGACAATCTGGCTTGAGATAAACCAGGGGGTGCCAGTAGTATAAAGTCTGAGGCTGCCTTCTTTGGATAATCCAGATAGTCATCAGGAGGGCTTTACTGTGTGTCTGCTGTGAGAACCAGATCCACAAGACCTGAAACGGTCTTTTGTGAATGAACCAGAATACATTGGGTCATGTGCCATGTCTACCTGGCTTGCTTGTTTGGGGTGCCGGGATCACTTGCCCTGTTGACGCACAGCTAAAACTAGAAGGAATATCACTAGTGGTTTAGGAAAAGTCACCGGGTTCAGACACTAATCACCTGTTAATTTTTTGGAAGCCACTATCCATCTTTAATTCTTTGCTTTGATGTCCAACGAGTTGGGGAAGTCGGTGAGCACAGTCAAAGCCTATCTGTGCTAAAAATGGCAAGTACTCCAGCTAAAGTAGTCTTTCATAGGTCATCTAGAAATGGGTTAGCAGTTACTTTTGTGTTTGGCTTATGATAAATTGAAGGTACTGGAATTACCAGGTTTAAATTGATTATTTATGAAAAACTGTCATAAATCATGAATCAGACTGAAACAGGAGTACAGTTAAATCTCACTTGTTTAATAATAGTAAAAAAGGTAAACAGAGTAAACGTAGTCAAAACATAGCCAGAGTTAAGGAACCGGAACGGATAGTCAAACAAGCCAAAATGTCAGGGAGCCAGAGATTAAGCGTAGCAGAACAGCAAACAGGATAAGGAGCCAGAAGGAATGTCAGCCAAGCAAGTCTTTAACAGGAACACAGGAGAGCGTCTCTAGAGATGTGACCAAGGCGAAGGCAGAGATCATCTGGGCTTGATGGCTTAAGTAGGCAGGACTGACGAGCAGGATATCATCAACAGGTGAGTCACTGTGGAGAGATAGGAGCTGGCAATTAGCCGACAGCTGAACAGCCAGCTCAGAGAAGGAAGGGCTGAGACCAGCCCTGACTGTACCCCCTCCTCAATAACCCCTCCCCCTCGGAGGACCACCAGACTTGAGGGGAAAACGTCTATGGATATCACAGAGGAGGACAGGGGCATGTACGTCCGATGATGAGACCCAAGAGTATTCCTCCGGACTATGGTTTGTAGCAAGAGAAATACAAATAAGCCGCCCCTGAATCCCTCTTACTCCACTGCACCAAGGAAAAGTGCAAAGCTATATAAAAGATGTGTAAATGAATACAAAATGTGTGTACATACATAGTGTACAGTGAAAAAAACTGCCACTTAAAATAAAAACATAAATTGATCAGAATCCCAAAACTATACCTCTCACATGTGTACAGATAGAGATAGTGGTGCTAATATAAATTGTGTAAAATAATGAGTCAGAGCAGCATACCTATGACCCTCTAATTATACATCAAAATAATAGTATTATGATTATTATTATTATTATATTACAATCACCTTGGGTAGCCCATGTAAGCGAAAGATCTCCCGAGCAAAAATGGAAGCCAGTTCCTTTTAGAAGTGGGCAAATTCTTAAGTGGAATATAATGAGACATTTTCGAGAACCGGTCAACCACCATAAGGATAACTGTGTTGCCCTGGGAATTGGGTAACTCCACAATGAAATCCATAGACAGGTGGGTCCAAGGCCGCTCTCCATTGGGTATGGGTTGTAGGAGGCCCACTGGAAGGTGTCATGGAAGGTGTTGTGGAACACACATGGAACAGGCAGCTACAAAGGCAGTTACATCAGCACGTAGACTAGGCCACCAGAATTGTTGGGAAATGGCCCAAAAGTGTTGATTCTTCCCAGGGTGGCCAGCAGCCTTGGGAGAATGGTAAGTCCGGAGCACGGCAGTACGGAGACTCTCTGGGACAAAGCAGCGGTCACAAGGTTTCTCAGGAGGAGCATGAACCTGGGCAGCAAGAATTTTGTCACCCAAAGGAGAAGTGAGACTGGTGCGAACCGAAGCCAGAATACGTAGCCAGAATACGTAGCAACCAGAACCGACTCCATCTTGGAAGTGGAGAAAAATTGTCGTGACAAAGCATCAGCCCTTCCATTCTTAGTACCGGGTAAGAATGAGACAATGTAATTGAAACTAGACAAGAAAAGAGCTCATCGCACCCTTCTGGGAGAGAGGCGTTTAGCCTCAGACAAGAATGTGAGATTCTTGTGGTCAGTAAGAATGAGAACCGGCACAGTGGTACCTTTGAGGAGATGTCTCCATTCTTTCAGGGCTAAAATGATCGCTAACAGCTCTCTGTCACCAATCTCGTAATTGCGCTCCGCAGGTGACAATTTCTTGGAAAAGTAGCCACAAGGATGCATAGCGCTAGGACGTTGAGACAGAAGGGTGCCAACTCCATTCTCAGAAGCATCAAACTCAAGGATAAAAGGTAACGTAGGATCAGGATGTGCCAACACAGGAGCAGAAACAAAGGCAGCCTTGAGACTCTCAAAGGCCTTAATGGACTCCGGAGACCACCACTGTGGGTTACCGTCCTTTCTGGTCATATCAGTCAGGGGCTTGACCAGAGATGAGAAGTTTCAAATAAACTTCCGATAATAGTTGGCAAAGCCAAGAAAACGCTGCAGAGGATGTAAACCCTCGGGGGGGGGGGCACTGTAGGACTACTGAAACTTTCTCGGTGTTCATCGAAAAACCAGCAGTGGAAATGACATAACCCAGGAATTTAACCTGTTCACGATGGAATTTGCACTTCTCCAATTTACAATAGAGATTGTTCTCTCTTAGTCTCTGAAGCACACGACAGACATCTGTGTGGTGGCACTCCAGGAACTTGGAAAATATGAGGATATCGTTGAGATAAACTACCACACATAACTGCAACAATTCTTGGACATCATTAATAAATTCCTGGAAAACTGCCAGAGCATTACAAAGGCCAAAAGGCATTACGAGGTGCTCATAATGGGCTGTTCTGGTATTAAACGCAGTTGTCAGGAAGGGCACGCCAATAATCAAGATGGCGACCATAGCCGTCACCCTGTTCTGCATGTCCCACTGAGAAGGGCTGCACAGGCATGTTGCGCGCACCTGCGCACACACGTGCACCTATGCACACGCTTGCCCACTAGTGCCGCACGAAATGCCATCATTGGCGCACATGCGCACGTCCAGTGACGTTTGTGGCGCTAACAGACTATTTAAACTGCCTTACTTCCTTGGATCGGTGCTGTCTGGTCTACAGCGTTACCTGTGATCCCTGATTATCGTTTGCCTGAATCTATTCCAGTTGACCCTACCCGGGCTTGCTCCTGACTACCCCTGCTTATCTGCCTGCACCTGACCTTGGCCTGTTTTGACTACATTCCTGCCTGCTCCTTCTGCTACCTTGCTGCCAGCCTGTTGTCGAAACTGCTTGTACCTGACCCTGCTCCAGTGTCCACCTGCTCTTGACTTGTGTGCCTACGATTCCAGTCCATCTGCCTGCACCTGCCTGAGCCCCAGTTTCCAGTCCATCAGCTGTTCCTGGGTCAGTTCCAGTTCCTGCTTCAGTTCCGGTCCAGCTCATCTACCAGCAACCTAGCCAGGCATTCGTGCGACTCTGCACTCCTGCGCCTCCTGTTTTCTCTATCAGGGGCCTTGAGTCAGAGGTGTAAGAGAGGCCTCCCTCTGCATACCAGACTCTACCACCAGGTACGTGACAGCATTTTTCCACTCGTCGCCCTCCTTAATCCTCACAAGATTGTATGCCCCTCTCAAATCAAGCTTTGTTAAAACCGTTGCTACCTTGAGGCGGTCAAATAACTTCGTAATCAACGGAATCGGATAGGCATTCTCAATCGTGAAACGATTGAAACCCATATAATGAATACAAGGTCTCAGTTCACCACTCTTCTTCTTCACAAAGAAAAAAACAGCAAGAGATGAGGATTTGCGGATGAAACCTCGAGAAAGTGCATCTGCAACATGCTCCTCCAAAACTGACAAAGGGTAAACCCGGCCACGAGGGGGTATGGCACCAGGTTGAAGATCAATTGCGCAATCATATGACCGATGTGGAGGCAAACTACCGGATTGGCCTTTGTCAAAGCCATCGCTAAAATTGCAGTACTCCTCCGGCAGGGAGGGGAGAGAAGAAGTGCACAGGACCTTGTCTACCTTCTGGAAGCGTGTCTTACTGTATTGTGGCGACCAGGAGAGAACCTCAGCACGGAGCCAATCAAAAGAGGGGTTGTGCCTCTGTAACCAAGGATAACCAATAACCAGCAGACACTTAGGGGAGGAAAAAACTTGGAATTGGATTATCTCATGGTGAAGAGCCCCTACGGCCATGGACAACGGAACAGTCTCATGAGTCACATGGGCAGGCTGTAGATGTCTCCCATCAAGAGCCTCATTGGCAAGTGGAGTGTCACGCAGCTGCAGCGGAATCGAGTGCTTCGATACAAAGGCAGCATCAATGAACAGTCGAATAGAGCCTGTATCTCGACGGATGACTCAACCTAAGAAAGGGTAACCGAAACTAGTGTCTTATCCTTCTGGATAACTGGGGACGAAACAACGCCACCTAAGGTCTGTCCGAGACAGGATCTCGAGGTCCGGGCGTTCCCTGGACAGGTAGGACAAGACTTCAAAAAATGACCTGCCTGGCCACAATAAAGGCACAATCTCTCCCTCTTCCTAAGGGTTCTCTCATCTGCAGAGAGACGCGTGAAGCTCAAGTGCCTGGGTTCATCTTCACTAACCGTACCAGGAGGCATGGGAGGTAAGGGGGGCAAGGGTGGGACTGCAAAGCTCGGAGACAAATATACAGGAGGCTTCCGCAAGCTCTCCATAAAAGAGAGTCTTTTTCTGAGTCTGGAGTCAATGAGGATGGCAAACGTGATCAACTTCTTCAGCTCAGTGGGTATATCTCGGGCTGCTATCACATCCTTGACGGTATCCGAGAGACCATGAGAAAAAGCAGCCACGAGGGCCTCATTGTTCCAAGCAACCTCTGCTGCCAGAGTACAGAATTCAATGGCGTAATTGGCAATAGTTTTAGTACTCTGTTTGATGGACATGAGTCACTTGGCAGCAGAAGCGGAGCATGCGGGAACATCAAATACCCTTTTAAAGGAAGCCATAAACTCAGGGTAACTCAAGACAACAGGTTTTTGCATCTCCCATAGAGGGTTTGTCCAGGCCAAGGCTCTCTCAGAAAGCAAAGATATCACGAAACCTACTTTGCTTCTGTCCGTGGGAAACGCCTGGGGCATCATCTTAAAGTACATCTCAACCAGGTTGAGAAACCCTCTGCATTGGACTGGATCACCCCCAAATCGCTGGGGAAGCGGAGCGGAACTAGACATACCTCTTATAGAGGTAATACTCAAGGTGGGTGCCTGCACAGAGACTTGAGCAGCAGCAGGGACGGCCTGCAACACAGGTTGTACTGGAGCAGCCACAGTGGCAGATTCCAGGTGAGCCGTGTGACTCAGGAGCATTTGTAACGCCATGGAAAACTGATCGATGCGGTGATCCTGCTCATCCATTCTGGAAAAAATATTACCAACAAGTGGATTGACTGCATCTTCTGAATTCATGGCCTTCGCCTACTGTCAGAAACCATGAATCAGACTGAGACAGAAGTATAGTTAAATGTCACTTGTAACTATTATTAATAATAAAAAAAAAGTAAACAGAGTAAACATAGTCAAAACATAGCTAGAGTTCAGGAACCAGAACGGATAGTCAGACAAGCCAAAATGTCAAGGAGCCAGAGATGAGCGTAGTAGAACAGCAAGCAGGATCTGGACCAGAAGGAATGTCAGTCAAGAAAGTCTTTAACAGGAACACAGGAGAGCGTCTCTAGAGATGTGACCAGAGATCATCTGGGCTGGACAGCTTAAGTAGGCAGGACTGACGAGCAGGATATCATCAAGTGAGTGATAAGAGCTGGCAATTAGCCGACAGCTCAGCGGCTAGTGCAGAGAAGGAAGGGCCCAGCCCTGAAAAAAATGTAGACTGCTGTTAAAAATGAGATTTGTGCCTGGTTTGAGGTACATTATAGGTGTTGGATCATTCCTGATGGTGTGGCTTAGATCAGAGCTACAGCTTTGAATAGTGAGATATTGATGATGGATTTAAAAAAAGTTAGATAAGGGGTTCCAGATCCATACAGTATGGTTGTAAGAAGATTTTCTCAAACCACTCTACTTTCTGAAATCCTCAGTTAGTGAAGATGTCTGGGGAATGTGGTCTGGTGGGTGGTCTCCCACACATAGACAGGACGTTGTGCTCCTGAATCGACTTGTCTAACTATGCTATATTCCCTGGACCAGGAAGTATCTTTTTTTTCAGCATGTCTAAATTATTCACCTTTAATTTTGGATAAAAATCTATTAGGTTTCTCCACCCCATTTATATCAAACTGGTTGAACAAAGTAGGGAATGTGCTGTCTGGAAAGCAGGTTGGGCTCAATGCTGAAGAGATGATGCCTCCCCTAGACTCTCTGCAGTGATCCTTCTCCCAAGCATTTTATTCCTATACAGACACAACCATCTGTTATAGAGGTTCTGTTTAAATGACTTGTACTGGGTGTCATTCATCAAAAAAAAAGACCAGTGCTGGACCACAAATCATGTAGGCCTCCAATGGACAGCACCAGAGAGGAAGTGAATATTTCAATCAGAGCTGCATCTATTTGCTTTAAAGAAAAATGATACCCTGGAGTTGATCTTTAAAACCACTTCAATACCAGACACTTTTCAACTTTTAGCGCTGTCACTTTTTAAATGACAATTGCACGATCATACTACTTTGTACCCAAACAACATTGTTATCATTTTGTTCCCACAGATAGAGCTTTCTTTTGGTGGTATTTGATCACCACTGTGGTTTTTATTTTTTGATAAACAAATAAAAAAAGACCGAAAATTAAAAAAAAAAAGTTTTTCTTTATTTCTGTTATAAAATTTTGTAAAAAAGTATGTTTTCTCTTTCACTGACGGGCACTGATAAGGCGGCACAGATGAGGTGGCACCAATGAGATGCCACTGATAGACGGCACTGATAGGTGGCACTGATGGGTGGCACTGATAGGTGGCACTGATGGGCACTCATAGGTGGCACTGGTGGGCACCGATGGGCATTGATAGGTAACACTGATGGACATTGAAAGGCTGCACTGCTGGGCACTAATAGGCGACACTGCTGGGCACTGATAGGCAGCACTGATGGCTGGCACTGATAGTCATCACTGGTGGTACTGGCAGGCATATTTAATAGGCACTGATTGGCATATCCCTGGTGGTCTAGAGTGGCATACCTGTATTTTCTGTGTGGTGGCCATCCCTGGTGGTCCTGGGTGGGCATCATAAACAATCAGCACAGACCCCCCCTGTCAGGAGAGCCCCTGATCGGCTCTCCTCTACTCGCGTCTGTCAGAGACGAGTGAGGAAAAGCGGATAAACGGCTCTTCCTGTTTATATCGTGATCAGCCGTGATTGGACATGGCTGATCGCGTGGTAAAGAGCCGCTGTCAGAGGCTCTTTACCAAGATCGGTGATGCGGTGTGTTAGACTGACACACCGAACCACCGATCACCGCGCTGCACTCCCCCCTAGGGCGCGCAATCGCGCTGGACATCATATGACGCCTAGTCAGGATAACTGAACCACCGCCCGACTGCCATTGTGCTATAGGCCGGGCGGGAAGTAGTTAAATATTAACCAATTTACCATTTCAATGCAGGGCACTAATATCCCCTTCCTGCCCAGACCAATTTTCAGCTTTCAGTGCTCTCATTGCTCTCAATTGCTACACTGTACACAAACAAAATTTTTGTCAAATTAACAAGTTATTTCTCACACATGGCACAGCCATACTTGTATGGTGAGTATGGCAATACCACATGTGTGAGACTTTTACACAGCCTGACCACATAGAGAGGCCCATCATGCAGGGAGCACCGTCAGTCATTCTAGGAGCATAAATTACACATATAATATCCTGAGTACCTGTCACAACTTTGAAGGCCCTGGAGCATTAGGATAATGGAAATGCCCACAAAATAACCCTATTTTGAAAAGCAAACACCCCAATGTATATTTTACAAGGCATAACGAGTCTTTTGAACATGTCATTTTTTTTCCACAAGTTTTTGGAAAATGTGGAAAGAAAACGAAAACGCATTTTTTTTTTACTCAAAGGTGTCAATTTATAAGATATTTTTAACATATAGCATGTGCATAGCAAAAATTTCACTCCAAAATACATTCTGCTACTCCTCCTGAGTATGGCGATACCACATGTGTGAGACTTTTCCACAGCCTGGCCACATACAGAGGCCCAACATCCAATTAGCACCTTCAAGTGTTCTAGGAGCATAAATTACACATCTGATTTCATGACTACCTATCACATCTGTGAAGGCCCTGGAGCACCAGACCAATGTAAAACATCCACAAAATGAACCCACGAGACAGGTACTCGGATACTCTGATGGGTCTGGAGACAGGTACTCGGGTACTCTGTTGGGCTGCAGATAGGTACTTGGGTACTCTGATGGACTGGTGATAGGTACTCGATTACTCTGATGGGTTGGAGACAGCTACTCGGGTACTCTGATGGGCTGGAGACAGCTACTCAGGTACTCTGATGGGCTGGAGACAGGTACACAGGTCCTCTGATGGGCTGCTGATAGGTAATCTGGTAATGACAACTAACAGCTAACATTTGCTCAAAATGCATGTACCTCTTTGTCCCCTGCTCCATCTGTCAACCACTGGTCATATGAAGCTTCAATAAAAGGATTTTTGGAAGTGCAGCCGTCCGGAATCATTTCCTTATGATACTCAGATGGGCTTGAGACAGGTACTCTGATGAGCTGGAGACAGGTACTCGGGTACTCTGGGCTGCATATAGGTACTCGAGTACTCTGGGCTGCAGATAGGTATTCGGGTATGAGTACCCTGGGCTGCAGATGGATGCGGTTTTCACCGTATCCAATTCTCATGACATGCGACCGGCTCGCAATGGAGCCTGTTCACACAGGTCCTGGGCAGTTGCAGTGTGGGTTCCTAAAGGGTCCTGTGTGTTTTTAGATCTGGTTCAGGTGCAAATTTATGCAAAAATTCGGACCTGAATCACGCCTGAACCGGTGAACAGAAACGCACCGGACCCCAGGCACGAAACTGTGGCTGCACGTATGTGAACCCGGCACTATACTCTTTGGGTAGAATACATGAATATTCTGTGGGATAACCAAGGGTGGCAGTGAATTGCTTCTCCAGGATTCTTAAAGTGGAGTTCCACCTAATTTTTGAAGTTCACCACCTCATGTTGCTGATCACATTGCCATGAATCATGGATTGTTTTTTTTTTCAGAGCTTATTAACTTTTTTGGCCATGACACAGGTGCACTTCCACAGTACCTAGCTGCTGCAAGGTACGCTATATCAATCGCAGGAGTCAATGGGTAGGCTCCGTAATACGAGTGCGCTGTGCTTTGTACGCAATGTGCATGTGCGAGATCCGCAGATCGGGTATCCCGGAAGGAGCTCTCAGTGGGTTTTAGATGCCCACACTGAAGATGGGAGTGCGCTTACCCAAGGAGGTAACAGTGGGCGATTTGCACAACTATCTAACCAAAAAGAGTTCATTTACTACATGTGCCGGAGTGTATTATGCAAGATGCGACCATTGCGGGGGGGGGGGGGGGGGACTCAGCTTTAACGGTGGCTAAAGAGGAATCCCGAGAAACATAGAAACCCTAACTATAGGGAAAAAGTGCAATTGACCTAATAAATATTGGGTCCAAGTAAGAAGGTGAGCGCAGTATTTGACTGGTGGTGGGATGATTGATCGCACAGTGGATGAACGTGGTGCACTATAAGTTGGATTCACATTACTGTAAAAGAACTGCTTATAGCAATGTTTCTCAATTTTTTTGCGTATCCATCGGTCTGTTGTCATCGGATTTTGTCGGATTGGATGTCGGTGGACACGTCCGCTGACATCAGTCTCCCCATAGAGGGCAATGGGTGGCCCGAACTGGTCGGCCTGAAAAAACGGACAGGGGGAGCCGATCGGTCCGATCGCGTGAAAGGGGTCTAAGGGTAATTAGAAGTAGATTAGAAAATAAGTACGAAAATCCGAAAATGTGAAAATCTGAAATAATAGCTAACTAATAACAGCTTAACTTACTAACTATTAAATTATAGGTATTGGAATTTCCTTTCAAATTTGGCTGTTAGTGAACGTAAAGAACACGAATTTATCCGAAGTTACGAATTATCTGAAATAACGAATGCCGCATCTAAATGAATGGAACGTAACAAAGTAAAAATAATAAATAATAATAATAAAAACTTTTTATTATTATTAATAATTCATTCTGTTCCATTTGTATAGATGCGGCATTCGTTATTTCGGATAATTCGTAACTTTGGATAAATTCGTATTCGTTACGTTCACTAACAGCCAAATTTGAAAGGAAATTCCGATACCTATATTTTGATAGTTATTATTAATTAGTTGTTAGTATCTTGTATTTTACGTTCTTTAAAATTTTTGGATTATCTTTCTTATTTTCGAATTTCCGAATTACTGGATTTTCGAATTTTTGAATTTTCAAATTTCGATCGTAACGAATGGCACGAAAAAAACAAAAAAGGAATGAAACAAAAAGAACACATTTTTTTGGCAGTGAAGATGTCTAATTAGAAGTGACTTTGCTTCTGGTGATACAGAGGAGCACTTGATATGATTATTAATCTATACAGAATTGATACACAGGGTGAATGTTCTAGAATTTATATAGTATATTGTGCAGCGCTGTATTCTTTATGATCGGTTTCTACCATGCAATCTAATCGGTTAGAATGCGTTTGGATTCGTGACCAATCAATGACATTCCGATCTTCTCAGTATGATCGATTCTGATCTATATTGATGGGAAGGGAAGCTATTTGCAAATTCGATCATTTTGATCCAGTCGCACATCAATTGGATGAAAATGCAATAGAAGTGTATATGGCCACCATTTATATTCATCCAATTCCTCGTCTGGAAGTAAAAACGTTCTTTGTCTATTTCTTCTATTCATGACATCTCCCCGATCGTCTCCTATCCCGTGATCATCGCTCATCATAGACACGTCATCACCGTGATAGGAATCCTCCCCGACAGGCAGGAGATCCCCGGTGACGTCACCGCTCCTGGATTTGGGGGGGGAGGGGACCCCGGGACTGAGCCCCGCCCTCTCAGTCACATGAGTGTGGCTCCATGCAGGAGATAAAGCGCTTGTATGGGATCACCATGGCGGGGAGCGGACGGAGAGGGATGTCCTGGCGGGGTATATGAAGCCGTGATACATGTGGCGGCACCATGGCTCTCCTCCACAAGATATTCAGCAAGAGAGGAAACTCCAACTGTACAGCCGGCAGAGGGACCAAGGAGAGCGCCGCATTCAGGTAATAATACCGGACCGCTCTACCTATAAGAGAGATGTACGGGGGAAGGGGAGGTCACATGACCCATCACCTGACCTATCACCTGTACACACCAATCCCCGGAGAAGATGGAGGGATGCTGCATTCTGGGAGATCAGTCCTGGGAAGAAGCATGGATGGCTAGAATAATGCTGATCCAGGGATTAGTGAATGAGCCCCACTTGTGTTATGTGTAATGGAAGCATGTGATCCATGGAGCCCTGTGAGTGATGGGGGATCAGTGGTGTCGCCTGTCTAGGGTGCCCTGCAGACAGCGCATGGTCATGGGGCTCAGCCCAAACTGGACCCTGTAAATGATAGTATAGGGTGGCAGATTGGGGTAGTTTAGGGTGGCATTGGACAGATTGGGGTGGTAATTGGACAGTTTAAGGTGGTATAGGACAAGTGGTTCTGTGGCAGGTTTAAGTGGTAAAGGGCAGGTTGTAGTGACAGTGTGCAGTAAGACTTAGCCCATCCTCCATGCAGATGTGTGTGTGTGTGGAGTTGCAGGCAGTGGCAGCCCATCCATTGGGGGGTGCAGGGGTGCCACCCACTAATCAATGTGTCCGGCCCCTAATCTGCATGCAGTGTGCCAGACACGTGGATTTCAACGGGGGTGTCTTTGTGTTTTTTGAAGCGCATGATTAGAGTCAGAGGCTCTAATTGGCTTCAAAAAAGGGTTTGCACAAGGAGTAGAGCACTGTGCCCTGAGCCCACCCAGTTGTGTGACAATAGCAAATTAATATTTGCTGTTGTCTTCCTGATTCTCCATCCAGCCAATCGGGATGTGGGTCTTAAGTGGGACCCGATTGGCCGAGAGGAGAAGCAATCGTATTGGCTGCTGAAGGAAGGAGGATGGAAGCTGCCGTGAAGCTGGAGACGCAGGAAGGAGCCGAAGCTGCCCGTAACCTAGATGGGGTAATTGCGGGGCTGGTGTTAGGTGTCTTGTTTGCCCACCCCCCAAATATACAGCAACAGGCGCCACTGTATGCAGGCACTCCATAAGAATGGATGCACATGCAGGCAGGAGCAGATGCATGGATCTGAATGCAGAGGCACTGCGTTTGGTTCCGTGTCCCCGCTCTTGCCTGCATGTCAAACTTTGACATGTGATTGTCTGTGCAACCACTGCATGTGCATCCATTTCTATGGGCAGTCGGCACTCCGCTCCAAGTTGGAGCCTGCCAGCAGCTCTGCACAGAGGATGGGATTGTTCACCTGTCTGAGGGAGACCTAATCTCCCCCCCCCCCCCCTTCATTCACATTGGTGCAATTTTACAGGTCAAATTGCATGAGAAATCAGAGCCTATTGCCGGTGTTTCATCAAATGGTGCATCTCGTCGCATAATGCCTCTGACGATCTGCGCATTCGTAGAATGTAACGTCACTCCAGCTGATATGTTGATCAGCTGGCGTGACATCAACACTGCACACATGCGCAAATCATCGTCGGTGGCATTACCTGATGATCTGCAAACCGCGGAGGGAGAATCTAATAGTCAGATTCTGTCTCACTGTCTGTGCATGCGTGAGACTTGACATCGTCCTGCAACACACCCAAATCCGTCCAACCACAATAGTCTTCTGCCTGTGACTCCACCTATGACATTGCTCAAGTCATAGTATTCAGATGAACTCACACAATTTGAAAGCCGTGCTCAGTGTAAAGGAGGGCTAAAGCTAGCCAACATGGGACAGTTTAGAGGGCACAGGGCTGATCAAAAAAAAAATCACTGCATAGGCTCCCCAATCCACAAAAGTGAGCTGGATGCTATTGTATTATGATAGAGGCTCCTTCTCTGTCAAAATACACTGATTAGTACTGCAGTCGATTACCAGCTGGAACAAAAATTCCCCAACAAGCCCGTTTGTGAGAAGTCAATCATTATGTTGACTTCTCATGAAAGGGAATGGCCATTGAGGGCCAGCTTAAAGCGTGTGTGTGTGTGTGTGTGTGTGTGTGTGTGTGTGTGTGTGTGTGTGTGTGTGTGTGTGTGTGTGTGTGTGTGTGTGTGTGTTTTGTTATTTAAAAAAAAAAAAAAAGCCTACCTGCTCTGTGCAGTGGTTTTGCACAGAGCAGCTCAGATCCTCTTCTTTTCAGGTCCCTCTCTGGTGCTCTTGGCTGCTCCCCCTCGAGCAGTGCCCCCAGAGAAAGCCGCTTGCCCTGGGGGCACCACTGTGTGCTCGCTCCCAAGCTACTGCTCTATGCGCTAAAAAGACACATAGAGCCACAGCTGGGCCCTGACCCTCGCTCTCTCCTCATTGGCTCGCTGGCTGTGATTGACAGCAGAGGGAGCCAATGGACTCCTGTTGCTGTTTCAGCCAATGAGGCAGAGTCCTGGGATAGCTCAGGCTATCGTGAGATAAAGATTGGGTGGGTTTCTGCACACATTGAATGCATGAAGGTAAAAATCCTTTAGCCCAGGTTCACACTGACTGCAGGAATGAAATTGTGCGCATTCAGCTGAACTCACATGATTTCATTCCCTCATGTCAGTCCCGATTTTGGGGGCGATTTCAGAGACATCTGTGCGGGTTTCTGCACTGATGTCAATGGAAATCGCAGCCCGAAATCGCCAAAAGTAGTACAGATATGACTTTTGGAAATCGGTGCGGCGTTGTACCGATTAGGACAGTGCCATTGCTGCTGATTTGGCATGCGATTTGACATGTCAAATCGCATGCCAAATCGCACCAATGTGAACCAGGGCTCAGAGCCACTTTTTAAGGCATAGTTCACATTTACCAAAAACCTGCCGTTTGTAGAGAAAACTGCACAAACTGTGCAGCATTGACTAATGCCCTTCCCGTAGGTATAGGACATTTATATACCTCCGGAAGCTTGATTTAAAGGAGAAGCAAAATCAAAAATATTTTGGCTATACTCCTCCTGGGGATAACAGAAGTGCAGTTCACTCTGCACACCTGTGACCTGTCTTCAGCCGACAGTGAGCTAAAGCCCTCTATCGGCTGAAGACAGAGCCTGAGCCACCCCCTCCACAACCTAGTACTCCAGTGAGTGCTGGGGGAGGGCAAAGCAGAGAGCCTCTGACTGACAGTCACCACACTGCTCAGAGCGGAGGGGAGAACAGAGCGATCAACGGTGTTTGATCACTCAGTTCTCGCTGCGGAGCTTGTGGGCAACAGATGCCGCTTCGGATCAATGCTGTAACTACTTAGGTGAGTATAAATGTTTGTTTTTTTTTTTTTTTTTTTTTCTTTTTTTGAAAGCCATACTTCTCTTTAAAAAAATTCCAGAGCTGGCATCATCCCATCCTGTCTTGTTGCTAAGACACTCTCAGCAGTTACTGTTCACCCCCGGCATCACAGGAGCTAGCTTTTTCTCTGATTCAAACCCACTCATGTAGAGGTCGACTGAGATATCTGGCAGTTTTTGGAAATTTTTAATTAATTGGCAGATTGTGCTGCAAATTGGGCCGATTCATTTATGCACTAGCCGGTTCACACAGGGGCGATCCGACTTGTAGGGCGACTCAGCACGACCCTGCACAGCATGACTTCAGCGTGACTTGCAAATGACTTCTATAATAGAAGTCAATGCAAGTCGTCTGAAGTCTCCCCGTCAGTGCGACTTGAGTCTCTCCTATCTGGGCAGCCTGCCAAGTCTGAGAACATCGCTGATAAAAGAAGCAGAGATGCAATGTTTCTACTTATCAAAGGAATGAACTCCGGTCTGTAGAAGATCTCAGTTTAACCATGTAACCACTTCCAAACTGCCCGCCGCAGTTTTATGTCGGTACTTTGAAGAGGAATATTATTGCTATGGCAGCAGCTAGCTGCCATAACCCCGGTATCCTCTTCAGCAGGAGCTTCGCTTTCAGATAAGCAGCAGATTTGCCGCAAGATCACTTTTTATCGACGGCGGAAGATGGGGGGGAGGGGGGGGCCACTCGCTGTGCTCAGTGCCCTCCGCCGCTTACCGGAGCCGCCGGTAGCTGTGGAGGCGATCAGATCCTTCTCCTGGCTTAGTATGGGGATGAGTGAGGGGAAGATGGGCCCCCACCCGTCTCCATATTATTGCAGGGCGGAAGCAATGTCAAAACGTCACTTCTGCCCATAGCACTTAAAGGGCCATTTTTTTATTTTTTCATATGACAACATTTTTTTATCTTTGCATTTTAGTGTAAATCTGAGGTCTTTTTGACCCCATCATATATATCACAGCGATATCTAAATCTCGGCATCAGCCAGAGAAAAACCCATATCGGTCAACCTCTACACTCGTGCATTCTCTCTCCCCTGACACAGTAGCTCTGAGTGCATTGTTTGAGAGCCCACTCCTGTAATGGGGGAGGTAAACAGTAAGAGCTGGGAGTTTCTTAGCAACGCCCTAGCAACAAGGCATTGGATGATACCATCTCTGGGTGTATTTTCAGCCAGGCTTCAGGAGGTACATAAATGGCTCACACCTATAGCAAGAACATTATTCAACTTTGGTCAAAGCTGCACAGCTTGCTTTAATCTACGGGCACCCCTTACCAGCATGGACAGCTTTTTGGTAAAAGTGGAAAAACTATGTGCATGTCTTTTTTTTTTTTTTTTTTTTTTTTTTTTAGGTGTTAAGGCTCCTATTCCATTGCATGAATACACGTTTTACTACGTACAATAGTAAAACCATGCATAGTGCATTGCAGCATACATCTTTCTCTTTTTATTCTCAAATATTCCTGTTTGAAAAAATCTGTATTTTTTTACATATCTGCGGTTGAGCCATGGATCAGTACACTGATACTTTGTACTTCCAAGGATGGCATTGATGGACATAGCTGACTAAGGAGATGGAGCGTGTAGTATGAAATGACACATGGCATAATGTGCAAGCATTCCATTTTGTTGTGTGCTAGAAGGGATCAGCTTAAAGATAACTTGTGAGAAAAATCTGCAGGCTGACGTTGCTGGCCAGCTCCTGGAAATTCTAATTGCTTTTCTGCTGTACTGATTAAAATTTCAGTGTGTTAAGTAGATTGGGTAACACAAGCATACAACAGGTAAAGTCACAACTCGTGAACTGTAGGTGTGTTATCAGTTGGTGACTTAAGGTATTTAAAGTGTAGTTCCACTTTTTCTGTCAAATTTGAAACTAATTTGACTGCACTAGGAGATCTATGTAAATAAAAAATGGTTGCCATGTGGACCGCTGTTATGTTTGTAGTACGATCATCTTCTATGATTGTCAGCTCCTCCTTTTGTCCATGATGTCATGTGGGTTTTTTTTTTTTTATTTCAGGAAAATGCTGACTTATGGTGACTAATGACGTGAATGATCATAGAAGATAATCATATTACAAACAATGCTTCTATTATTTGTTGTGCCTATGTGAATGCTTAACCACTTCTGGACCAAGCCTATTTTTGACACTTTTATGTCACACGGTATTTGCGCAGCAGTATTTCAAACGCAATTTTTTTGGCGGAAAAAATACACTTCACTGAATAAAAAAAAAAAACCTAAACGATAAAGTTAGCTTTTTTTTTTTTTTTTTTTTTTTTTTTATATATTGTGAAAGATGATGTTACTCCGAGTAAATATACCTAACATGTTATTGTTTTAAAATTGCGCACACTCGTGGAATGGCGACAAACTAAGGTACTTAAAAATCTCCATAAGTGATGCTTTAAAAAATTAACGGTTACCAATTTAGAATTACAGAGGAGGAGGTCTTTTGCTAGAATTATTGCTCTCGCTCTGACGATCGTGGTGATATCTCACATGTGTGAACTCAATACTGTTTACATTTGCGGGCGTGACTCGCATATGCGCTTTCTTTGGTGGATGAGGGCGCGTTCAAAATGTATTTATTTTTAATCTGATAACTTTTATTGCTGTCACAAGAAATGTAAACATCCCATGTGATGTTAATAGGTGGTAACAGGTACTCTTTATGGAGAGATCTGGGGTCTAAAAGACCCCAAATCCCTCCTTTGCACCAAAACATCGCTTCTGGGTTAATACATCGGAGACCCGATCAAAGCTGGTTCCGGCTTTGTTCGGGATCAGTGGACATGCCAGCTGGTCCTTGGGGTCTCCCAGTGGGAGACCCGGGTGGAGTGGCGAAAGGTGGCGGGGGGGTGTAACTTTCCTCCTGTACCTTGTGATAACAGCCGAGCGGCTGCTGAGACGCATCACTTGTTATCAGAAAACCGACCACCAGCTCTAAAAAATGGTACCGGGTTGAAGCCTGCAGCTGCTTCACCCCGGTACAACCACTTCCTCATGACAACTTAAAGGTATGTCATTTCATATGAAGTGCTTAAAGTTCCCCCTTTTTTTTTTTTTTTAATTATTATTATTATTATTATTATTATTTCAGCTTCTAGTATGTACCAATATACCGTTAATGTACTTCTTTATTTCTGTAAAAAAAGAAATCTTTCTATTTTATCTTTACACCTCTTACCTCAAATAAGGCTTTGATGGCTACTTCTTTTCTAATATCCCTTGATTAAATAAATGAAGGAGCTGGTCTGAAAATGTTATCTACTTTTATCTAATTTTTGTAAAGTTCTCTTTAATTGGATTAGTAAAGTCAAATGTCAAAATGTGCACAGGTACAGTTAAAACTTAAAATATCATGAATGTATCAGATGGTCTTGTTATATTTTTACTCCTGGGTGGCAGTACACGGTTACTTTGTGTATATAGTGTGTTTTACATTGTATCATTGAAGAACAGTGGCAGTTCTTATCTATACATTCCATTATAGTCTCTCCAGTCTGTCTAAATTTGTTACTTTTAATTAATGTTTCTTCTGAGTGTGATATCAGTTCGGTGAATTTACAAATCACTCTGTATGCAATTCCATCCTAGGCAATTATAGTTTACTAGGGAGAAAAAAAAATGGTTCAGTAGTGAGGCTCTCCTCACATTTCTGGGATAAAGCAGCATCATATCTCCATGTCCTTTTTCTTTGATGGCCCCAAATGAAATCTACAGAGGAGATCTATTTAGCAAGGACTCTAACTCTTATTGGTGCTTTAAAGAGGAGCTCCAGTCTGGTCACAAAAGTACAAATACTGTACCTGCTGACTTTTAATATAATGATACATACTTGTCCAGAGATCCAGCGATGTCGGCACCTCGTCGATTCAAGTGCCGGCATCTTCACTAAGGGAAACCGGCAGTCAAGCCTTCAGGCTTGACAGCTGGTTTCCTACTGCGCATGTGCGAATCATGCTGCGCTTTCTGAATAGTCCTGCCGTTTTCTGGGATGTGTGTGTGTCCCAGAAGGCAGCAGGGGGACGGAGGAGGGGTTGGATATACTGAGATCGCTGTGGCGCTCTCACCTGGTAGTGGGAACGGTTATCTGTCAACCAATATGTAAGGCCCCAGGGTTTACAACCCATTTAAAAGAAATTATTCACTTCCCTCTCCTATCAGACCTCAGATCTGACCAGCAGCTGACTATGGATGTTTCTTTTGTGGATTGTAGGCATGTGACAGTCATTCTCTGGTGATGACCTAGCCTAGTGCATGTAGTGTACCAGGCCACCAGAGTGATAGGGCAGCATGTGCAGTGTAACTCTGGACTCTTCACTCCTGGCACAGATTTCTGTCAGTTTATAGAGTTCTGTTAGGTCAGTCACAGATCCAGAAATGTATACGAGAAGATTACAGCTTGCCAAAAATAGGTAGTCCTAACATGAAGGTCTCTGTGCCCTAAGTAGAGGGATATCCTCCTTCCCCAAGTGTCGGGTAATTCAGAAAACTCTTTGCGCAGTAGGGAATCGGCTGTGAAGCCACAAGGCTTCACTGCTGGTTTCCTTTACAGGCAATGGCAACGGCAGCACCCTGGAGCTGATGGAAACATTGGTGTGCCGACATCGCTGGATTCCAGGACCGGTGAGTGTCCTAATATTAAGTCACCAGCTACAGCATATGTAGCAGCAGACTTTTCAATTTTTGCTTGGGGGGGGGGTACTCCGCTTTAAGGCTGTCAGCAGATCGGCTTCTACAAACTTGGCAGTACCTAAAAATGGAGAACTGAGCATGTGCAGAGCGGGGTGGGTAGTGTATTACTGGATTTTAAACCTTCTAGGCACTATGTTTTACAAGGCTCTACCTGGAAAAGTGTGTGTGTGTGTGTGTGTGTGTGTGTATATATTACCCTAGAGAATAAAATGGAGGTCATTGCAATAGTTTGTCACACCGTATTTGCGCAGTGGTCTTACAAACGTGTTTTTCACAAAAAAAAAAAAAAAAAGATAATGCTACGCTGAGTAAATTGATACCCAACATGTAATGCTTCAAAAATTGTGCCCACTCGTGGAATGGCAACAAATTTTGACGCTTAAACGTCGCCTATGGAGATTTTTAAAAGATTTCTGCAGGTTACCAGTTTTGCATTAGAGGAGGTCTAGTGCTAGAATTATTGCTCTCGCTCTAACGATCGTGGTGATACTTCATGTGGGGTTTCAACTACGTTTTCATATGCGTACAAAAAATAAATAAAACTTCCCCTTTTTAAGAGCATTGGGTGGAAGTGACATTTGATGTTGCTTTCACCATCCAGTGCTATGGAGCCGAGCGGGGGCCATCTTTCCCTCACTTGGCATCCAGCCTGTGAGGGAAGAGGACCCGATCGTCTCTGCTGCTACCGATGGCTCTGGTAAGCAGCGGAGACTACCGGAGTGCGGCAGGAGGGGGAGGCCCTTTCCCGCCCCCGATAAAAGTGATCCTGCAGCGAATCTGCCTCTGAGACCACTTTTATCTGAAAGCCGACCACCTGCTGAAAAGGAGGATACCGGGCTTATGGCAGCTAGCTGCTGCCATAATGGTATTCCTCTTCAAGCAGCCGCTGTATAATGACGGTGGGCGGTCGCCAAGTGGTTAAACTGATTTGTAAATGATCACCTTGTAAAACAACCCATTCAGTTTAAAATGGAAATGAAGGTAAAACGCTTATGTATAGATATTAAAAAAAAAAGTATACAATTTTTTTTTTTTTTTTTTTTTTTTTTTTTTTTGTGATCATGTTTACAGCTGCATAAGAGCTGGGGGAAAAATCAACAGTATACTGAACTTGGGGGGGGGGGGGGGGGGGGGGGGGGTTGTCAGGACAAGTCTGATCATTGGAGGAGAGCTGGCTAGAACGGACCACAGTGTGTTCTTCTGCTTAGTGTGGTCAGTTTTTACTAGGAAAGCGGAGGGACTGGCAGGGTCACCAGGTATTTCACACAGGGGAAGCAATACAAAGAACAGAATACTCTTTTCATACAAGTACATGGTACAGCAGGAACATATCAGGAATATGAAATGTTGGATTTACAAACGCTATAAATTTGCTGTATGGCATGTACATGAGGTGAGCTTCACAGCGAACAGTTCCTCATTACATCATTCAGTGGTTAATGTCTGTGAATTGAGCTATCTCTTCCACGTACTCTCTGACCTGTTCCCTTTGACCATTTTGATGTTTGCCAAACATGCTAGTCTGTTTTAATATGTAGATGTTAGGTTGTGTTTAGGAAGACAGATATGGCTGCTTAATAATTACAAAAGTACAGACTCTGGTTGTTTGCTCAAAGTTCTGTACATCATCCAAATCTAGCAAAAAGTATCTAGCACCCAGTGATATTGGGATATGTTTGCCTTTCAAAGTGTCTTTCTTCTGTGCTCCCCCCTTTTTTTTTTTTTTTTTTTTTTTTTCTTTTTTCTTTCAGACTAGGATCGTAAGAGCACAGAGGAACATCGCTGTAACAGCTTTGATTAGAATTGCTGAGTGTTCCCCGAGTATGTACTTTGATAGACAGATCACCCATCTAATGCCGGGATGTGTGACTTGTATCCAAGTACCGGTGCCAGGAGGCTGGGCTGTGTGTGATGGTGAGTGGCGGGAACACTGACACTCGGCAATTCAAATGAAAGCTGTTGCAGCGATGTTCCTCGGCTCTTTGATCTGCCCGGCAATCCTCTTTCTCTCCTCTCTCTTCCCCTGCACAGGTGAGGCTGCATTGTTGGGCACAGGTGAAGTTGATGTTAATATTTAATTTTGCATAAAACATTTTAAGTCGAATTTCATGAGATAATTTGAGGGTGTGATTAGGGGTTGGGTGGGGCAACTGGTGGCAAGTAACCCTTAAGGCCTGGCTAGTAGCTCCGGACTTGAAATTTTGAGACCTGTGTTTTAGAATGGCCCAATCAAAGTCCAGACCTAAATCCAATTGAGAATCTGTGGCAAGACTTGAAAATTGCTGTTCAGACACTCCCCATCCAATCTGACAGAGCTTGAGCTTTTTTGCAAAGAAGAATGGGCAAAAATTTCACTCTAGATGTGCAAAGCTAGTAGAGACATCCCCAAAAAGACTTGTGTAGTTAGTTACGTAGTAGGTGAGGCTGAAAAAAGACACAAGTTCATCAAGTCCAACCTATGTTTGTGATTATATGTCAGTATTACATTATATATCCCTGTATGTCGCGGTCGTTCAGGTGCTTATCTAATAGTTATTTTGAAACTATAGATGCTCCCTGCTGAGATCACCGCCTGTGGAAGGGAATTCCACATCCTTGCCGCTCTTACAGTAAAGAACCCTCTACGTCAGGGGTCTTCAAACTTTTTAAACAGGGGGCCAGTTCACAGTCCCTCAAACTGTTGGGGGGCCGCACTATAGTTTAAAAAAAAATATGAACTAATTCCTATGCGCACATCTTATTTGTAGTGCAAAAAAAAACAGGAAAAAACAATACAATATTTAAAATAAAGAACAATTTTAATCAACATTAACTTATCAGTATTTCAGACTCCCCTCATCACAGAACTCCTCCCAATCACAGATCTCCCCCCCCCCCCCCATCACAAATCCCCATCACAAAGCCCCCCAACACAAACTCCTCTCCATCACAAAGCCCTGCATAACATACTGGAAAATTTCAAGGGGTATGAATACTTTTTCAAGGCACTCTAATACTGTTTACTTTTTTTTTTTTTTTTTTTTTTATGGTTAGAAAAGCCTTTCTAGTCATCCACCTGACCCTGGTTTTGATTATGTTATGAAGGACATGGACATGGGGTAAAATCTGCCCAATGATGTTTCACTGTCCAGTGTGAACATGATTACTGACCACTGAAAAGCTCTTGCTGGAGAGGGGATACTGGATGGAGTTTAGATCCAGGGGCATGCCCTAAAGTAAAACCAGTGCACACATTTGGTGGGGGTTTTAACAGGAACCTCTATGGGCCGGCTTTTAGGTATAACTTTTGAATGTTGTTTTGTTGTTTGTTTGTTTGTGGGTGGTTTTTTTTTTTTTTTTTTTTTTTTTTTTTTTATGGCTGACAGGTTTTGACTAAGATTTCTTTGTTGTCAAATCTAGCATTTGTCCTATATAAGAGTGAAGGCCCAGGCATTCTTCATTCTGGCTACAGCGATTTGCGTGTGCACATGGATGTACTGGGTTGTATTTTAGGCTTGATTCATACTGCTGCTATGGCAAAGTTGTACGACTTTTGCCTGCGACTTTGCCCTGCAACTGCCTTTCCGGCTTGGATGCTATTTAGGAGCCTGTACAAGGCTGAAATTGCACCCAAGTGGGACTAAAGTGGTGCAGGAACCGTTTCTAAAGTCGGAGCAATTTATTTGGTATCGGTTAAGACGGCTTTCATAGGGACACATTGAATTTTAACATGTCATGTGACTTGGGGTCTCGCAAGTTGGATCCCATGTCACAGCAGTGTGAACCGAGCCTTAACTATGGCCAAAATATTTACTTATATGATGCAGTCTGCCAGTAGCATTACCACAGTCCATTTTTGTTTTTGAGATCTCACTGTGACCTCATTATTTCCCATTCACCCAGCCAGTAGATCTGTTTATTTTTCCTCTTCCTTTAACAGACTAAGCTTTCCAACAAAAGTGGCAGACTTTTGAGAAAAAAACATTCAGTGCTTCCACGAGTGTTTACGACAATCTGCTTTCATTCTTATGGTTTAACCATTTGATCTCGGGAAGATTTTACCCCCTTAATGAACAGAGCATTTTCTTGCTATTCAGCACTGTGCTACTTTAAAGTGATTTGAAAAGCTTTGTGTTTTGTTATTTAAAAAAATGTCATGCCTCCACTGTGCAGTTTGTTTTGCACAGTGTGGCCCAATCATCCTCTTCTGGGGTCCCCCAGCGGCCCCCACATCGTATAACCCCCTAGGAGAAGCGCTGTCCCAGGGGTTACCTTGCAGGCGCGCTCCCGAGTCCAGCATTTGCATCCATAGACGCAGAATGTAGGACTCAGCCCCGCCCCCTGATGCTTGCATCATTGGACTTGATTGACAGCAACGGGAGCTAATGGCTATCCAATCAAAAGCCGAGAACCCCAGGCAGAGAGGTCTAGCGAGTCTCCGCCGAGGGATCGGCTAGAAGGCAGGTCGCTATTAGAAGTTTTTTCACCTTAATGCATAGGATGAAAAAACATGAGGGTTTACAACCCCTTTAACTGGAATTTGCCCGGTCATGCAACACCGTATGCAAATTAAATCTATTTTAGCGTCATAACAGCAGAGCGGAGATCGTTAGACAGGACAAATTGCGAGAGAGAGTCACAGTAGCATTGCATGGAGCACGGGGGCTGCCCGGGATAACTTTGCAGATTAAATAGCAGGTGATTGGTTGCTAGGACACAGAGGTCCTAGCAACCAATTGTAAGCTTGGTAATATGCAAAGTTAACATCGGCCGCTTCTGCGCTCCATGCAGTGCTACTGTGCCTCTCATGATCTGTCCTGCCTCCCGATCTCTGCTTTGTGTGCCTGCCGGGTAGCAGAGTAAGGGGAGAAGAGGACCTGGCTCTGAAGGATGAGGGGGATGGGGAATGATGTAAAGGGGCAGGGCACGGTACTGTATATTGGGGAGGTAATGTGAAGGGAGAGAAAGGACTACTGGGGCAGAGCACACTACTGTGGGGTGAAGGGGGCAGAAAGGACTGCTGGAGAAAGTGATGTAAAGGGGCAGAGCCCACTGCTTGGGGTGGATGGGTGATGTGAAAGGGGCAAAAAGGACTACTAGGGGGGGGGGGGTGGATGTTAAGAGGGGAGAACACACTGTGTGTGGGGGTGATGTGAAGGTGGCAAAGGGTACTACTGTGTATGGGGGGACAAAGGAGGACACTACTCTGGGTAGTGATGTGAGAGGGGCAAATGACACTACTGGTGTGTGTGTGTGTGTGTGTGTGTGGTGAGAGGCAGAGGACACTGCTGTGGGGGGCATGCCACATTGCTGCGGGGATGGTGATGTGAATTGGGGTTCAGGACGCTACTGTGAAGGGACGGAGGACACTGATGTAAGAACTGGATTGATTGTGATCTAAGAGGAGAGGGGGCTGTGATGTGAAGCACCTGACTCATTGGAAGCACAAGCAGTTTGGACCTCTGCTGGAAGAAAGTTCTACTGATCGGACCTCTGTGAATTTTAATTCATTACCCCTGATCTAAACTTGGCCATACACTGTAAGATTTTCCTTGTTCAGCTCTGCAAGCTAAATGAAAGAAACCACTGGATTTTCCCCATTCCTGCTAAACATGGGCAATGGATGAATCCGCGGTGCCAGCTTTTCTATTCTGACCTGAATGGTACCTGCATGTGATTTAGATGTAATTGCTGTTTGGCTGACCATTTCCCTCCTGGCCTCTTCCATATAAATTTTTTTTTTTTTTTTTTTTTTTTTTTTTTTTTTAATTGAAAGGTGCTGACAGGGTCGACCACTGCTCAAATTTTACCCAGTTCATCAGGAACAGACTTTGGCCCCCTTCACACGGGTGGACTGTTCAGGTCCGCCTGTCAGTTTTTTTTAGGTGAACCTGAACGGAGGCTCCATACAGGTCTATGGCGTGACGGATGTCAGTGGTGACATGTCCGCTGACATCCGACCCGCTCTGATCCGCTAAAGTGTGATGGAGGAAAACCCTACTCTTCCATCTGTCTGCTGGTTGGATGAAAACGGACTCTATGGTCCATCTCCATCCGATTCCCCCATAGAGGAGAGCGGCGCTCTGACAGGTCGATCCCTGCACAGTGTGCAGAGACAGACCTGTCATCTGCCTGCTCAGTGGGGATCGACGGAGCGATCCCCCGCTGAGCAAAGCGGAGCCCGTACACGGACCTGTCCGTGTGAAAGGGCCCTAAAATTTACTGTATGGCTACCTTGTCTACAGGGTGATGACTGTGTTTTATAATGCAGTACAGGGTCAGAAAGTGTTCCTGGCAGGATCACTGGTGACGATAGAGACAAACAAGCCTGGAAAAAGACTGATGTAAGGAATTGTAAGCTGCATTGTACATTTTTGTTTTTGGGTTTAGATATATTTTAGCTTTAAAGGTGGATGTAAACCCAATTCATGAAATTTGAGCTGGGCACATATATCTGCAGTGTTTTCTTATCTCTCTTCAAAGCACTTGGTCCCATAGCTGTCTCCTGCTCCGTTCTCAGCCTAACTTCCATCACATATGATAAAAGCAGCCTGAGTTTTGTGTTGGAGGATGCTATAAATTAGCACAGAGCTGAACGATTCAACGACGTCTCTGAAAGTCTCTACCTATGAGGAGAGGGGGTGTGTGCCTTTTCTCTGATCAGCTGTATGCTCATGAAGAAAAAAAAAAATCTAACACCATGTGCACTTTCTAAACCGTATATAAAGCTGAAGACAGGAGATATACATGTAAAACTTATGTAGGATGATTTGTTTCATCCCTGTGTATCTGAGGCTGTTCACTTTACTGGGTATAAATGAGGGTTTACATCCTCTTTAAATTGCTTTTGCATTAACATTGCCTTGTGTGAGGAACAATATCCCAAAAAAAATAAAAATGCCCAAGTACCCCAGCCCCAGCTACTTTGCCATAATTTTATATGAATGCATAGTAGAACAAGCATGTGACAAACAGTTCTGTCCTGCCAGCAAAACATTTGAGGATCTAGGAGTAGAAAGGTGGTGTGGAACTTGGATTACGATAATCGGCGTGGCAGCCCTGACTGCTAAAGTTTTCTAGATGGCATTATCAAAGTCTGTGCACACATGGCAAGCAATACAAGTAATTTAACAGTGAGACACTGAAGTAATATTGTGTTGCTCCACAACCAGAGCATTAAAAAAAAATACACTGTAATATAACACCGGGAGGGCCAGGGCACTACAGAACACATTTGTTGCACATCTGAATTTGAGGTAGGATTCCGCACTCTTCCCTATAAGAGATATATATATATATATATATATATATATATATATATATATATATATATATATATATATATATATATATATATATATATATATATATATATATATATATAAATATAAATATAAATAGTTTACATATTTAATTAGGCAAGTGTGAAGAAATGGTGCAAAATTTAAATTTTTGACTCATCAGTCCAGATCACCTGCTGCCTTTTTTTTTTTTTTTTTTTTCACCCAAGTGCCTATGTTTTTGTGCATAGTTGAGTCGCTTAGCCTTATTTCTTCATCAGAGGTCATAATTCTTCCATTTAAGACCACTTCTTTCCAGACTTCTCCGGACAGTAGATGGGTGTACCTGTGTCTCACTGGTTTCCGCCAGTTCTGTGCTGGTGGCACTGCTGGACATTTTTCGATGTCGAAGGGAATTAAGCATGATGTGTCTTTCATCTGCTGCATTAAGTTGGCCAACCACTGCGTCCACGGTCCTCAGCACTGCCTTTTTTTTTTTTTTTTTTTTTTTTTTTTTTTGTTTTTTTTTTTTTTTTTTGTTTTATTCTTCTTCAAAAGAGCTTGCACAGCACATCTTGAAACCCCAGTCTGCTTTGAAATCTTTGCCTGGGAGAGACCTAGCTGATGCAGTGTACCTACCGTGTGTCTGGTTGCTGTACTCAGTCTTGCCATGGTGTATGACTTGTGCCCTGAAACTGGCTTCCAACCTCACCTTATTAGCAAAGTTTGGCTGTTCCTCGCCCAGTTTTAACCCTCCTATACAGCTGTTTGTTTCAGTTAATCAATTTCATATGCAGGTTGAAACAGTCATTATCTTTAGCACCTGCTTGTTATAATTGGTTAATCATACACCTGACTCTAATCCTACAAAACCCTTGACTTTGTGCAAGTGTAAGAATTGCTGCTGGTTTAAAGCCAAAGTAGTCGCACCAAATTTTGATTTGACTTTTTCTTTTCGCTAACTTTGCTTTTTGTAAGTTTATAAAAATAAACCATTAAATATGTTTTTTGAAGGCATCCTTGCTTTACTGTGTGTGTTTGTGTGTGTTTTTTGTGTTTTTTGTGTTTTTTTTTTTTTTTTTTTTTCTGGGATAAGATTATCAAAAAAAAGTCCAAAGTGAGCTCAGAATCTGCACATGTAATGTCTGTCTCCCTTTTTTAAAACTGTTCGTTTTCATTCTAGTGTGTAACTAGTCATGAACTTTATGTTTACAGTTAACATTGGGAAGAGTGGAAAGGGGTAGACTTGTCTGGGTACGTTTTTTGTGCTTCAATGTAATTTGTAAAGCAGTGGCATCCATAGGCATAGGTTTGGTGAACGGTTGGTTGTAGCCAGTCCAGAACAAGAATCTGATCACATTAATTAAATCTAGAAAAGGTAACCCCCCCCCCCCCCCCTTACCTCTGTCAATAAAGAATATGTTACCTGGCTGATTGGCGGATATATAACACTTAACACCCTGTGTGTGGGATGGTGGATAAGAGCATCAAAATTCAAGGCAGTCTGACTTGTGTGGGATCACCCATAGCTTGGTCTGTATCAGGAGAGACCTGCTGTTTTGCTCCACTGGAGTGTCTTGGTGTGTTGGGCCACAGGTCTGGCACCATGTTTGCAGTTGGCTACTGGTGGTTGTTTGGTGTTGCTGTCTTAAATCATTGTGGCATTGGAAGAGGACTGTGGTCCTTGGGGCTTCCTCGTCATGGAGGATGAAATAAGTGATATTTTGGGAGGTTTCAAGGAAATGGACCGGGGGGGCTGTCTCAGAACATGCCTCACTTTTCCGTTGCCTGACCAAACCCTGGAAGATGCAATTTGAACTCTATTTCTAATTTTAAACCTTTATTGGAGCTTCAATTTGAAAAATTAGAAATATAACCCTACAGCGATTAAGTGTGTGTGTGTGTGTGTATAGTGACCATCCGTATACATTTTTGGAGTTTCAAGTTAAGTTGGTCACCCTCCTCGTCTGCAGGAACCCCCCCCCCCCTTACAATGCCACAAAAAAAAAAGGCAATGGACTAAATATAGATGAAATTCTGCTTATTGATTTTCTTTGGACATGACTCATACTTTGACTCAGACGTGTCTACTGTGATTACTTTAAAGGTGTGGTGGTTTCTATGTTTCCTGTGATCATTAGGAACAATTTGCATAACACATTTCCTACTTGCAAAGCAGAAAGCTGAATGTTGTGATTTTTTTACCTGAGGAAATGGAGTACAACTGCTATACTTAGTGTCTGACTGCTGCCCTACAATTCACCCTAGATCACATGCACTGAGAACCAGACATAGGAGTATAATGGAATGTAAGGCTGAGTGACATTTTCCCCTTTGCTTGCACCGATCTGCAGTACATCATGGCTCTGTGCCCACTGTCACTGCCAGTTTTACCCTTGTAGCCTGACCTGAGCACTGGACAAGCTCTGAAAATATTTACCAGGGGAAGGACTTGAAGCTGTGCAAAGATAACATTGTTGCAGACATTGATGTTGACTTTGATGTCTGGCTCAGAGATTGAGTTCTTCAAAGTGTCACAAATGTGTTTTTTTTTTTTTTTTTTTTTATATATATTTCCCAATGATTTTTATTTAAATTTTTTTAACTAATGTACATAAATCCAGCAGGTACACAGACAACAAATAGTGTACATTGGTTGCATACCAGGGTACAAAACTTTGCAACGTGAACTGGCATATTTTCAATTAACACAATTTTCTTCACCCAGATTGTGAGAAACCAAAATGTTAAACAATAAAGATATATGCACTCAGACCCAATCATGCCCCACCCCACCAGTGATGTCTGAGACGAGGGGTTGACATTAGGGTGATACTGCTGCAGTGTTAGTGATTTCCCGCAGATGAAGGGCTAATTATAACAAACTGTGCCCATTGCTGCCTCCATCCAGCACTACACCCCTAGGATGAAGGTCTGAATTTAGCTCATATTTTACATTACATCACAACACATGGCCTTAAGTAAAAAAAAAACAAAAAAAATAGGAGAAAGAGAAATGATAAAAAGTAGGGAAAAGGGGAACAAAGGAAGTTCACCCTGTCCTGGCAAGAGCTACAATATTATATACGTCTCATGAGGCATCCGAGAGGAATTTAATCCAAGGGTCCCAAATTTTGTCAAAGAGCAAGTTTTATCATTCAAGGCGTTCATTGACCATGATCCAAGATACTTTAGACCTCTTTCACACTGGGGCTTTTTTCAAGCGCTTTTGGGCTAGAAATAGCTCCTGGAAAAAAACGCCTCCACTGCAGCCCCAGTGTGAGAGCCGGAGTGCTTTCACACTGGAGCGGTGCACTTGCAGGATGTTAGAAACAGTCCTGCAAGCAGCATCTTTGGGGTGGTGGAGGAGTGGTGTATACACCACTCCGCTCCTCCATCACCCTTGCCCATTGAAAAGAATGGGCAGCGCTTCCGAAGCGTCTGAAAAGTGCTTTGGCGCTTTTCGGGTGCATTTAACCCCTTCTTTGGTTGCTAGCGGGGGTTAAAAGCACCCTACTAGCGGCCGAAAGGCGCCGCTAAAACTAGCGGCACTTTACCGCTAACACCCGGAGCGACTTAGTGTGAAAGGGCTCTTAGACTTTAATAAATTGAACTGGATCGTAGGCGATGGAAATTCTAGCTGCCACAAAAATGAACGCTATAGGCCTCCTCTTGTATCGCGGTGTCCCTTCCACTGGACACCCTAGCAATGCCTGTAATGGTAATTTTTATAAGGTGAGCGAGTAAATAAAATTAGAAGTACAAATCTAAATCAAGCTTACTGTTGAGCAGATCCACCAGGTGTGGCACAGATGAAACAAATCCTCCTACGTAAGTTGTATCTGAATGGCAGTAGAGTAAAGAAGACTGCAGATGGACAACGTGCTGAATTTATAAGCCTGTCTAAGCATTCTGAAAAAATGGGGACAGAGAGCTGAAGTCACACTCTGCAGAGCTTGGTGAAGAGAGCTCTGAGAGCTGATTGGAGGGAAGAGACACACCCCCTTCACACAGGAACAGAGCTGAGGCTGTCAATCAGCTGGAGCCACCTCCCCTGTCATCTATTTTTTATTTTTTTTCTCTTGCTGTCAGGATAACTTGTCAGAAGTGATTCATACTGATGGCAAAGGAACAGAGCAGCAAACAGAAGCAACACTTTGTGCTTTTAATTGAGACAAGTACGCACTATGGAGTAAAATGCTTTGTTCATATTTCATCACTGAGATTTACAACCACCAGCGCCAGAAGCATAATCTGCATAGTTCATTCTTGAAATGCTTGCTGCCTGTTGCACAGTGCACACCAGCATGCATCATTACCCACATCAATGAGCCATTTATGTGTGCATTATGTCAAATAATCCATCCTGCACCTTCACCTTTCTTGCCTGATCCTGGGTGCTCAGTCAGTGGAGATATTGCACAAATCAGCGCACCAAAAAGAGAATCTTCAATATTTACATGCAGTAAAAACCACTGGCTTTTCGAGACTTGCAGATCCCCATCTTTCACCTTGAGAAAGGAGACCTTCAGGCCTGGTTCACACCGATGCAGGTTGCAGTTTGCATTCTCCAGGTGCATTTTGCGTTTTTCAATACACATTGATCCACTGAAGTCTATGAAACCAAAAACAAGAAAAACATCCTTGGCCCTTTCCATAAAATGCATATATGTGAACATAGGAAACCATGTTAAATGGACTGTAATTTGTTTCTGCAAAACTGAAAACACTAAATGCATAGGTGTGAACCAGGCCTAAAGTAAAGAGGTGCGCTGAAATTTCAGCAGCCAAAACCTATATGCTTTTGGTGTGTTTTTCATGGGTCATGTGACTCAAAAGTAAAATGGGAGCATTATTGATGCGTTCTTGATGCGTTTTTCAATGCATTTCAACGAGGTGCTTGCAGCAAGCAAGATTTTTAACACCACAACGGAAGCGCAATGGACTGCTGTGATAACATACATAGAATTTTAAAGGGATGCATTTTCCTTGTGCTAAATGTGCCAGTAGTGGCTGACAAAGTCATATTCATTTAAGTTCATGATATTAAAATGTCAAATTATAATACAATTCTATTAAAAAATATATATTTGAAGTGCAAACTTTCAGCTTTAATTCAAAGGGTTGAGCATAAATATCATCATGTACAAATTTTAGGAACTGCAACCATTTTTATACAGTCTCCCCCCCCCCCCCCCATGTCCAGGGGCTCAAATGTAATTGGACAAATTTGATATCGTAAATAAAATATTCATATACAAAGACTGGGCTTCCTCCTTTCTGATGCTTTGCCAGACTCTAACTGCATCTGTCTTCAGTTCTTGGTTTGTGGGTCTTTCTGCCTTTAGTTTTTCCTTCAATTGAAATGTATGCTTAATTGGTTTTGACTCGGCCATTGCATAAAATTCCACTTCTTTTCCTTCAAAAGCTCCTGGGTTGCTCTTGTAGTGTGTTTTTGGATCATTGTCCATCTGTACTATGAAGCACCGTCCAATCAACTTTGCTGCATTTGGCTGGATCTGGGCTGACAGTATATCTCTAAACACTGCAGAATTCATCCGGCTGCTTCTGTCACCTCATCAATAAACACCAATGACCCAGTGCCACTGGAAGCCATGCATGCCCATGCCATCACACTGCCTCCAACATGTTTTATAGATGACATTGTGTGCTTTGGATCATGAGCTGTTTCAAGTCCTTTTTTTTTTTTTTTTTTTTTTTTTTATTGTTTCAGCACCAAAATTTCCATTAGCCCTGGTTCACATTGGTGCGATATGACTTTTCAAATCGGTGGCAATGGTACCTTCCTAATCGGTGCGAGGCCGAATTTGCGGTGCCGCACTGATTTCCAAATGTAGTTTTTGTACTACTTTTTGGCGATTCCAGGGTGCGATTTCTATTGACATCTGTGCAGAAACCCACACAGATGTCTCTGAAATTGGGACTGACATGCGGGAATTAAGTCGCGCGACCGCGCACAATTTCATTCCCGCAGTCAGTGTGCACCAAGGCTCAGGTGCACCTCTAATATCAGAGATTCCCTTTTTTTAAAGTGCTGCTAATTTTTTTTTTTTTTTTTTTTTTTTTTGATGTGCGTTATGACAAGATTTTGGCTTGTGCTACCATGACCATTGAAATGCATTTCTAGTGGAGAATGCCTAGGTTTGAATCCAGCCTGAGTGACCGATTTTTATACCATGGACAAACAGAACAACTCGCCAGTGATTGTGATTAAGGATGAGCTCCGGCGTGTTCGCACAGCCCAGGTGCAGAAGTCAGCGCTAATCACAGGCAGGGAGACATTGTCCCGACGTGCGGCTGCAGAGATCAGGAAATGTCTCACTGACTGTGATTAGCGCAGTGCCGACTTCCTGGCGGGCTCTGCACGTGGGTTGTGCGAACACGCCGGAGCTCATCCTTAATTGTGATTAGAAATCCAATGTCCTGATTGTGTGATTTGCACACCACTTTTCTTAATTCCTACTGCAGGGGGTGTCTGACATCTAACATGTGGTGCAGGTCTGATTTTGGTGAGGTTCCTCTATGCAGCTCCTGTATGCAGTTAGAATGAGGAATTTGTCTGCATTTTACTTGTCTGCACATCTGTGGATTTGATATCGCTGTACAGAATGTGTTTAAAGGTCTGTTCTTGGCTGCAGCTTGAGTGACATCTAGTAAGCTTAACAGTGTCAGTGTGATTGCAGACAATGTCAGTAGAAGCAGTTGAGCTGCTTTTTTTTTTTTTTTTTATTGTCACATGATGAATACTTCTCACATGACGGTCATCTCCAGCCTAGCCAATGTTTTATACACCCTTGCTGCAGAGGGTGTGGCCGAAACCGAAGTCCAGCCTTCTGTCAGACATATGGCTGAGTCTTGTGACAGTTTAACGTATGGCTTGTTATTGGAGACCTGGAAAGCATAGCTCGTTGTACCTGGCCGTATCAGATCGGCTATGATTATTTCAAGCCTTGAATTCGGAAGGAGAAGACTTGTGTTTTCCAATGTTGGATACGTTCTTTATTTTTTCTTCCTTGTTTTGAAAGCTCTTTCCTCCTTCCCCTTTTCTCCTCTTTTTTTTTTTTTTTTTTTTTTTTATGGGTTAAATATCCAACACCGACTTGTACCTGTGTGTGTTTGTTTTTTTGGTTTTTTTTTGTGGTTCTGGTAAAAGAAAATGTGTGGGGGTACACAGAGGACTGGCGGCTATGCGGGGTCTTCCTCCAAAAGACTCCGGGACAGGTGGATTGCAACCTGCCTGCTTGCCAGTGAGTGTAAAAACTCTGACAGCAGGACAGCGAAAAGCAAATATCGCAAAGATCTCGCCAATCGTTTCCATACGGACTCCGAGTCGAGGTAAAATCTCTGATTCGGCTTCAAAAGCTTTTATACAAGATTTGTATTTTATTGCTGTCTCCTTTTTAAACTACTTCAGCCCTATCCTTATCTGCTTTATATTTTTATTTGTAATAATCCTTGTTAAATCAATTGTGTATTATTACTTGAATTGTGATTGTTGCCATAAGTTATGAGCAGGTAGTCTGAGGACCTTTTGAAGTGAGTTTATTAGAACATGCTTCTAATTAGTACAGGTAGTAGCTTTTCTGTAAAGGAACGTTGTTGTACTTGGTAGGCTTTGTATGGATATATTTTCTAAATTTAGATGTTTTGTATGTCTATTTTTATGAGATGTAGTCTGCAGTGCAATAAATACATCTACCCTCCAGTGAGCATTTCTTGTATGAATGGCCACACCTTCTTAACATGACAATGAGTGACGCCAGTGACAATGACTTTTATTTGGATATTTTTTGTCCAGATGATTAAAGTGGAATTTAATCTTCCTCTCGTCTTCTGCCAAAGAAGCTGCCATCTTGGCCTCTGCTTGATATTCCACGGCCATTATATATATATATATATATATATATATATATATATATATATATATATATATATTTATTAATATTAGTCCAATGGTGGTTTTAAAGGTTTCCTACTTTTTTTTTTTTTTTTTTTTTTTTTTTTTTCTCTGTCTGAATTATTGTAGCTGGCAATTAAGGTGCTAAGTAAGAAGTTTGCTGGAGGAAAATATTTTTTTCAAATGCATAGACCACTTAGAGGCTGGTGGTATAATTAGCCTTGATTTTGTTGCAGTCCTGATGAGACCAAAAATAAACGCTTCACTTTTGTACTAATTGATGTACAGTGTTTGAATCTCATAACTTACACTCACTGTTGGAGTGTTCTTATTCTCAGCGTCCCCCTCTAAGGCTGGGTTCACACTTGAGAACACAGCGTCTCACAGCAGGAGTCCGGTGCGTCTCCATTCACCATTTTCAGGTCCGATTTCAGCCTGAAACAGACCAAAAGACGCACAGGGCTCCTGTGCAAATGGCACTGGAGCCGATGCGGAGATGTGTAAACCGGCTCCATAGAAAGCCAGTCACAATCTCGTGCTATGCGATTTGGATGCGGAGAAACCCACATCCAATTCGCATAGGTGTGAACCCAGCCTTACTCTTGATGGCCCCTTTTAGGCCTGGTTCACACTGCTGCTGTGCGAATTGCATCAGTTTAGAGTGTGATATATAGGTGCGAGTTTCACATCGCGATTTCTGTGTGTCTGGTGCGGTTTCAGCCATTGGCTCATCAGCTGTCAGTGGGTTTCCCTGATGACAGCTGAAATGTAAACAAAAGCTTGCAAAATCCAGACAGAAAATGGCCTGGACCCCCCCCCCCCCCCCACCCCCAAAATTCCACACCGTTTTTGATAAGTCCTTTTTATTAAAAAAAACAGAACAGGGCTGTTTTGTGAGTCAGCGGATGTACACAGCCCAGCTTGGGATCATGCCTACGTGTCTGACCCCATAGCAAGTGCTTGCTATGTGGTCAGACAGAAAAGGAGGAGCCAAGATTGCTGGTGGAGAACCACAGAAGACGTGGTTTGGGGCTGGTCTGTGCGATACTGTTGCACAGAGCAGGTACGTATACATGTTTTGTTTATTTAGAAAAAAATTTGCCTTTTTAAAACCACTTTCAAAGCAGCATGAAGCCCAAAGACAAAAATGTAATATATTCCAGCTTACCGTTTTCTTAGTTGTGGCTGCATCCAATTTTTTTATTTTTTTATTTTTTTCCCTTTGTTGATCCAGCCAGTAAGTCTGTTTTTCATTGTCCTAGAACAGGCCAAGCCATTGAGACAAACACTTTTAACACTAACAGGGTTGCTTACAATGGTCAGCTTTTGTATCCTTTTTATGTAAAAAATGTATCCCAAAAAGAAATAACTGTTGCTGTAACTACTTAAGCCTCATGTACACTGCTGCTGCTAAACGTATGTTTAGGAGCAGTTGGGCGTTTTTTTTTTTTTTTTTTTTTTTTTTTGTTTTTTTTTGTTTCGTTTTTTTTTTCAACTGCTCCTGAAATCTCCTCTGTTATCTTATCAGTACATGTACACAGGGTCGTTCATAGGCAGTTGAGTTTATAGGCCTTTTTTTTTTTGGACTGCAAAACAAAATGGGTTTAGAGGCATTTCAAGCGCTAAACGCTTCTAAACGCAGTAACTCGCATTTAGCCACATTTTGTTTTTAGAGGAGTTTTTAATTTTTGGCTATTTTGAAATTTTTTAAAAAACGCTTCTAATCGCAAACGCAGCATGTAAACGTAGCAAAACAGACTTTTTTAAACGTGGGTTACTATCTGTCAAGTTAAATTGTTCAAGAGAAGTTGTAAAAACATCCCGTGTACATGAAGCCATAGTGTTAGCTGGAATTTGGCTTTAATTTGTTTATGTCCATGTAAATCTGCTAGTTTCCAATGGCAGGAATCTGAGCATTGTGTGTGTGTGTGTGTGTGTGTGTGTGTGTGTGTGTGTGTGTGTGTGTGTGTGTGTGTGTGTGTGTGACGGCAGCTATTTGAGAACAGTTGCCTACAGTGACCGCATTTTGTGTGCATCCAGCCAGGATCACCGGTGGTAATCACTGGCTGTCTGACCAGTCCCGGGTAGCTGTGGCTGGCGTCAGCCTGTCATTGTTTTGTATAGGCTGAACGGCCGCAGCTATTCACACAACTGTCACTCCAGACTCGGGAATCCTCAGTACTTCAAATTTTTGTTTGCTTTAACCACTTCCAGACCACCCGCCGTCGGTACTTTGGCGTTAAATACCGGGGTTATGGCAGCAGAAAGCTGCCATAACCCCGGGATTTTCTTAAACGGCGGGTGGTTCGCTTTAGGATAAAAGTGGTCTCTGTGGCAGATTCGCTGAGAGATCCTTTTTATTGGCGGCAGGAGAGGTGCGCCCTCCCGCCGTGTTCTGGTGGTCTCCGCCGCTTACCGGTAGTGGTGGAGACGATCCGATCCTTTCCCCTCAGATGCACTGTGACGAGTGAGGGAATATTGGCCCCCACTCGACTCAGTGATGTTGGATGACGGCAACGACGTCAAACGTCACTTCCGCCTAACGGCCCTAAAAGGAGATACTTTTTTTTTTTTTTTTTTTTTCAATAAAGAAAATTAAAATGCGGTTCATACTAGCTCATTATGCCTTTTTTGCCTTACAGGGGTGTGTGGTGTTTGTTTTTGTTTTTTGTTTTTTTTTTGTTTTGCGGGTATACAACTGCTTTTTAAGTGGTTAAACATTTTTTTATTTTGAAATAGGCTTAAAAAAAATTAATGAATTCCTTCATTCATGGGGACTTTTCCATCCTGATTTTGTTTTGGGGTTTAATACTCCTTGGACGTGTGTGTGTGTGTGGGACGGTGTAGAGCAGTGTTTCCCACCGGGGCCGGTGATGCATTTGATGTACTTGGGGAAGCCCTGACATAAAAAATGCATAATTATTCCAGTGGCATTAAGCAGCTTTTTGGACCAGGTAACATTCACACTGAATGTGCTTAGATGGGGCACCTTTTTTAGGAATTCCCATGAATTCCTGTTCCACTGATTGCACTCGTGAAGTTTGGAAGTGAGGGGAATCTCCCCAAAACAGACACAGGCTTTACTAAAAATATATGTCTAAAATCTACCTTTCAGTCACGGCCTCTGCCAGGTTCTTATTCCTGGGCTGATGCATAAAAACTGCAGCAAAAGGAAAAGTGTCAGGGTTATTAACCAGTCTGTGTGTTTACTGCTCTATGAAAATGACAGCTGTCATCTCAATTTTTACTTGGGACGCTATCTTCCTTTTTTTATTTGTCCTGTCTGTCTCAATGAGCTCTTGGCTGCTTGGACAGCAGTTGATTGATTTGAAAATTTATGTATGTTTATGGATTTGTAGTGCAGAACAGTAGGATCTAGGCTCCATTCACACCTGATCGGGGGCGAAATCGCCCCAATACCAAATCGCTGCAAAACACGAGACACATTTGCAATGACATTACTTCTAATCGCATCCCCCCAACCGCGCCGCTATTTTGCTGCGATGCTCAGGCGGTAAGTCATGATGCAATCGTGGCAAATTGCAAAGCTGTCACCCAAAAGAAGTTCATGTTCCTTTTTTGAGTGACCAGCATAGCGCATTGCGATTCCAGCGTGATTGGGGTGCCATTAGAATAGGCTCTATTCAGGCCTGATCACAGGCGGAATCGTGGCGATTTCAAAATGCGGGATGCATTTGCGATGCCATTACTTCTGCAATAGTGCAGCAATTGTTGCACAGCAAATCGCGCTGCAATCGCAATGGGCTTCGCTTGTTGTTCAAAAAGGAACATGAGCTTCTTTTGGGCAGACAGATTTGCAGATTGTGATTTGCCACACGACAATCATAGCAAAATAGCGGGGCAATTGGGGTGCCATTAATGGCATTGCAAACGCGTCCTGCATTTTTGCAGTGATTTGGAATTGTGGCGATTTTCACCCGTGATCAGTGTTAGTGGAGCCTTACAGTAGAATCCTTTTTGTAACAAATGAATTTAATTTTCTGTCTGAAGCTGCTATTCTTAAGGCCTCTTGCGCACAGTACTGGTGTTTTGCGCATCTGCTTTTTTGGACATAGTTTCGGGTGTTTGTTAGGTGCAAAATATGCACAAAACAATCTGCACGCACAATACATTCCTAGGGAGAGCCATATATTTGTGTGTGTGTGTGCGCTGCATTTTAGATCAGTTAAAAAAACAAACCAAAACACTGTACTGAGCTTTTTCAAGCTGCAGTGTACAAGAGTCCGAAGTGATCCTTATAACTGGTGTGCTGAAACAACTGTCAATAGACACTTTATAATCCCGGCCAAGGAAATGTGAAAGTTTATGGTTCAGTGTAAGTAGGATTTATCTAAATCATGAGCTTGGTCTAGTCCCTTTTAATTTCTCTACCTACAGATGTATTCCGTGCATTGATCATCTCTTATCCTCAGGTTTGGGTGATCCACCAGAGGAAGAGGCAGGAATTGGCTAGTATGAGTGCTGACAGGAGGTGAACACAGGGTAATATGGGTGTGCGGTGTATTGTGAGCACTACCTAGACAATACAGAATGGAAGAACAGCCATCAGTCTGCTCAGCAGCTTTTGTCATGAGGGTGAAGGGCGGGCAGCTCGTAGTCATCTGATAGTCTTGTGCTTTGGAATAAACCCCAAATAAAGGTGAGGGCAATATCAGTCCATTGCACACTGGACAGTCTGGCCATGCAGACTAGCAGAAAAAAAGCATGGATTATATAGAAAGGTATTTATATTGCTTTGTTCTTTGCATTTGCTTGCAATTACTCGGCAGTTGTCTCATTGATTATACTCAAATCTGTGTCCTGCCTGAATGTTTTTGTTTTTTGTGGCTTGTTGGCATTTGGGTTTTAAACGTGGTAAAAAAAAAAATGCAGTAAATTGAGGTTCTCTGAAAACTTTAGCTTTACTATTCTGAATGATGCACAAGGCTTTTGTAGGCATTACACTTTATGCTCCTATTGATGGCATATTGCAATTTATCCAGGTGTTTTTTTTTTTTTTTTTGTACGGATGTTGGCTCAAACTTGTCTTGCATACACACGGTCACAGAAAGTTGGTCGGAAATTCCGAACGTCAAGAACGCGGTGACGTACGACGAGCCGAGTAAAATGAAGTTCAATAGCCAGTGCGGCTCTTCTGCTTGATTCCTAGCATGCATGGCAATTTGTGCGTCGGAATTTTGTTCACACAATCAGAATTTTCGACAATGGATTTTGTTGTCGGAAAATTTGAGAACCAGATTTCAAATTTTGTGTGATGGAAAGTCCGATGGAAACTGTCCGATGGAGCCTACACACTAGAGCTGCACGATTCTGGCTAAAATGAGAATCACTATTTTTTTGCTTGGAAGATAGATCACGATTCTCGCGGCGTAACCTCATTTTCACATTGAAACAAAAAAAAAAATTGGGCTAACTTTACTGTTTGTTTGTTTGTTTTTTCATTGAAGTGTATTTTTTTCCCAAACAATTGCGCTGGGCAAATACAGTGTGACATAAAATATTGCAGCAATTGACATTTTATTCCCTAGGGTCTCTGCTAAAATATATATAATGTTTGGGGGTTCTAAGTAATTTTCTAGCAAAAAATATTGATTTTAACTTAGTCTAAATCTTTTTCTGACACTTGTTTAAGTCCTTAAACTTCCTGCATTTACACGTTGTTTAAAAACTTGGCAGACTGCCAGGATTTTTTTTTCATTACACACAGAAGTTTCCCCTTGATCTAAGAAGGAAGATTTATACAATGTTTCTTTTTAAAAACTTGGCAGACTGCCGGTTTTCTTTTGACAGCTGAGTGAGTAGAAAAGTCTCTTAACTTGTTATATGAAAGAATCATCAAACTCTGCAACAGAGATCGTCAGCGGGGTTGAATCGAGATCACGATTTTTTAACGATTAATTGTGCAGCTCTACTACACACGGTCGGAATTTCCGACAAAAGGCTCCCATCGAACATTTTCCGTTGGAAAATCCAACCGTGTGTACGGGGTATAACACAGATTCACTCTGATGGGCCCCATCAGCAGCACATACTTGCCTTCCCTTCACAAGCCCTCTGCAAACAAAGAAAAAAACCATCTGGTACTTATGGGTATAAGGGATCATGCAATTCCCTCCCATGTGACAACACTTGCAGTTGGCTGCGGGGCAGCCAGTACTGTCACATGAGGGAGAGACTTAAACCTTGTATAAGCTGTAAATTGTAACTAAATCTCTCCACTTCCTGCAACAGTCTAGTACACATGATGAGAAATTGGACAAAAAAATACTGTTTTCTGAGCGATTGTCCGATTAATCTGATCGTTAGTATACAGCTTTCAAGAGCTGGTCATGACCGTTCATCTGAAATTTTTTGAAGGGACGATACCAGAACTAAGGATTTTCATTCAATCAGTAAAAGAAAATCAAATGATCAACGAAAGAATACAATACATTATATTACATCATCGTGAGAAGTTGTATTCTGTCTTACAAGAATTTTTAGTAACTCTAGTAACTTATTTGATTTCTATATGAGACTGGCATGCAGGGGGAAAAAAAAGTCAGATATTCTCATCATGTGTACCAGGCTTAAGGGAATTAATAATTTTGGTTTATTCAGCATGAAATGGAGCTTAGTTATGTAGTATGAGGCTTTATATTTACATTTTTGGTAAACGCATTCAATGAATGCAAGCTGAGATAACCTGCACTGGCAATGCTATTGTTTTAATTAAATAAAATAATTTGAGTAGTACTCCTATGTGTGATTAACCTAAAATCGGTTCTGATATCACTTTTTTAATAACCTGACAGCTTATTCTAAATAGGAAGCCTTCATTTTGTTTGCAAATATTAAAGGGGCTTTCCACCCAAAAGTGAAACTTCAGCTTTAAGCACTCCTCACCCCCTTACATACCACATTTGACATGTCATATTTTTTTTTTTTTTTTTTTTCTTTTTGGGGGGGGGGGTACCTAGTTTTGACAGGTACTTCCTGTCCCGCTTCGTCGCCTTGCCGGCGACTCCTCTCTCTCACATCACAGGTCCCGGAAGATTGGCTGGCCACTAAGAGCGCTGCGCGACTCGCGTATGGGCCTGGCTGTGAACACGTAAGCTGTCACAGCCGAGTGCCCAGACGTGCAATGCCGGCACCGTGGTGAGGAGGGGGAGAGGAACGAGGCTTTGGACGGCCACATCGCTGGATCCTTGGACAGGTGAGTGTCTTTTTTTTTTTTTTTTTTTTTTTTTTTTTTGTAGCTGCTGTCTTTTAATAAACTTACGAACTCCGCTTTAAAGATTCTAACTACCATCAAGAATGAGTCCTTACATTTAAAGAGTACCTGTCATTTCAGAACCATCATGGCAGCGCCTGTTAGCAGCCATCCATTCACCTGCTGCTGCCACGTCGCTCACCTTGTTTCACTGCCGTATCACCAGCCGTCCCATTAAAGTGAATGGGACTGTTGGTGTGTCAACAGCGGATCAGAGGGGGAGTCGCTGGGGGACAGAGATGACAGTTGCGCTTTAGAAATGTATGATTGAAATCAAGCCTTTTTACTAGTGATTTAAATCAAATCCACCCTGGTCTTTTCATATTAATAAGCTGGTAATCACCCACTTGTTAATATGATCCAGATCTGCAGCTCCTCCCATCCCCCTGCCCTGCAGATAGGATGACATCGTTGGCGGGCTGGTAGGTCGCTGGAGAGGACACACAGGCTGAATCCTGTCGAAGATAGGACTGTATAGGAGTGGCAGAGATAAAAGGGGGGATGCATTACTGCAAGGGGCACTGTGATTGGGGGGGGGGCCTGTGATTGTTAGTGGCACTTTAATGTAAAGGGGCACTGTAATCTTTTACAGTGCTGTCCTCCTCCATATATTACAGTGCAGAGTACCCTAGAGCTGCACGATTCTGGGGAAAATGAGAATCCCGATTCTTTTGCTTGGAATAAAGATCACGATTCTTTAAAATGGTTAATTTAAAAAAGAAAAATCAGCTGAAGATGGCGCATGCGCAATCGACACGCCGCTCGCTCCCGATGCTCGGGGCTGGTTATTCATTTAATACAGCAAGATGCTTTTCTCTAAGGGGCGGATGTATAGGGTGATTAAGGGTGATTACATCCGCCCCTTTGAGAAAAGCATCCACCCCTTTGAGAAAAGCATCCACCCATTATAATAACCAGCTCTGAGCATCTTGCTAATTGTGTTCAATGTATAACCATACATCCGCCCCTTTGAGAAAAGCATCCGCCCCTTGCTGTATTAAATGAATAACCAGCCCCAAGCATCGGGAGCAAGCGGCGTGTTGGTTGAGCAGTCCAGGCCGGGCACTATGCTCTCTGCTGACTGACGTCAGTTCCGATATCGGCGCCATTTGCGTTCTGTGGTCCCGACGGGGAGATCCGGAAAATCGAGCTAATCAAGCCTGGAGATCGTGGGGGGGTGAATCGAGATCACGATCTTTATGCAATTAATCGTGCAGCTCTAGAGTACCGACTTCATTAATATCCTGTCATGAACTGCCCATGTGAATGCCTGCCCATTCCACGGGCTCCAGGAAAGAAAATCACTTGATTCCCTCCATTGTGTTCTCTGCACACCCAAAAAACTTGCATGATCAGAAGGAGAATGGCAGCCAACATATATTTCTTTCAGTATAGGTGGTTTCTTCAATATCCATTTCAAAGCATTACTATTGCACTGGGATATACTGTACATATTTTAGCGATGGGTCAATTAGCTTAAAAAAAAAAAAAAAAAAAAACCTCAGCTGACTGACCCTTTTTCTAAAATGGAAAAAGGGTAAAACCGTATCAGGATTTAGGACTGGTTCACACCTATGCATTATTTTGTGCATTTTCAGTTTTGCAGGAACCCTATATAGTCCATCATCATGGTTTCCTATGGTTGTAGTTCATATCTGTGCATTTTATGGAAAGGGCCAGGGAATTTTTTTCTGGTTTTTCGTTCCATAGACTTTAATGGATCAAAAACGTGTATTGAATAACGCAAAAGGCACCTGCAATACGCAAACTGCAACCTGCATAGGTGTGAATCAGGCCTTAAATAGTAAGGCTATAGTTAGTTATTTTCTTAGTATTGGCTAAAGAGGTGTGAAACTCGCATTTTATAGCCACAAATGTTTGCAAGCTTTGTTTTCACATGCCTGGATCAGTATATAAAGTACACTTTTAATCCTAAAGAAAATGCAATCCTTTTATTCTAAAGCTTATTACTATGTTACAATATCAGCTCTTCCTGTTACCACATATCAATCTACACCTCACTGACCAAACTCCGTGTTTTTATTCACAGCTGGCCTTGTTCAGAGTTCGACTTGAATTGCATTCGCTTGATTGTTTACCAGGACTGTGAAAGAAGAGGAAGACAGGTCTTATTCGACTCTAAAGCTGTTAATGAAATAAAAACTGAAACCACACAGGTGAGAGGATAAATGTGTGTTTTTTTTTTTTTTTTTTTTTTTTTTTTTTTTTTTTTTTTTTATTTTATCATTTTTCTTCATTTTTATGTAGTTTTTTAATATTTTAGCTGAATGTTTATTTTAATAATGTAGCTCTTCTGTTGTGCATCATCTTGGTAGAACTGAAAGACATTGCATGGACTGGTCTAGGTATTGATGAGCCAAGCTAGGGTAGAAATGAGAATTCCGCTTCTGTGCCGAGCTCTGTGTAGAAGATTTGTGCTTGGTGGTGTTAGGCTCTTACCTATGCAGTACTATTACTACACAGTAATTGTTGTTCAGATGTCGGTGCATATTTTAACGGTTGGCATTTGCATTATTTGAATTGGGCATTTTTGCACTTCTAGCACACTCATTAGCATGATCTTCTGTAACCAGCCCAAAATTCATGATGCCCAAGTTTATTCTCCTTTCTACCTACTGCCATTTACAGACCTCAGTATTGGTCAGTGAGGCTTCCAAACATTATAGTCATGGGCCAATAGTGTTTGAAATGCCAACTTTGTGAATTCAGTCAATATTTTTGCCGATTTTTCTGTGCCTTTTACAGTGGAACTAAACCCACGGATTGAACGGTTTCCTAAAATTTACTTGAATTATGACATTACCAGTGTGCTTAAAGTGATTGTAAAGTCCTTGTGTGGGTTTTTTTTTTTTTTTTTTTTTTTTTCCCCCCCTATAAAAATATCAAACGTGCTATACTTACCTTCTCTGTTGTAGAGAATTTGCACAGAGCAGCCCAGATCCTCCCCTTTTCGGGTCCCTCTTCTGTGCTCCTGGCCCCTCCCTCCTGTGCAGTGCCCCCACAGCAAGCAACTTGCTATGGGGGCACCCAAGTCACAGCTCCCTGTGTCCATTGAGGCTGGGTTCACACCTAATACCAATGCGGCTCCCATGGGTCCTTGTTCACCGTTTCATGTCTGATTTCAGCCTGAATTTTTGGCTGAATTTATAGCTAAAATGGACCAAAAGATGCACAGGGCTCCTGTGCAAATTTGCACTGGAGCCACAGCAGAGATATGCGAACCAGCTCCATAGAGAGCGAGCCACAATCTCCTACTATTGGATGAGGGGAACCCGCATCCATTTCCCAATGGTGTGAACCCAGCCTTAAACACGGAGCCCCAACCTGGCCGCGCCCCCTCTCGACAGCCGCCGCTGACTTTGGACAGTGGCGGCAGCCAATGGTGCCACTGCTGTGTTTCAGCCAGTCGGGAGGGAGAATCTCGGATGGCTGAGACACTCGTGGACAGAAGACAGACCTCAGGTAAGCGTTATGGGGATGGAGTGGGGTTGGGTTGCTGCACAAAGAAGGCTTTTTATCCTAATGTGTTAAGATATAAGAAACCTACCTTTTACAACCACTTCAAGTCAGTCATTTGATTTAGTTTTTTTCATGCATGCCACAGTAATATCTTGGCAGTCTTCTTTTTTTTTTTTTTTTTTTTTTTTTTTCCCCGGAGACTGTAGAGTACATGCCAAAAGAGATTGTGTAACCTTGCCTACATTTTTATTGTAACAAAAATAGTTCTGGTGTAAATTTTGACTTCCTGATAACTTTACACATAACTATATGACCTAAGAAGTGAGGCGATTAATGTGGGAGTGTACACAATGTCTGAGAACATCACATGATCACTTGAACTAGAGTCAACTAGCAATTCATGCAACGTCTGATCATCTGCGTGTGATCACAAACTGGTCAGAGCTTAATGCCCTGCTGTCAGTGACTTTCATCCACAGTTATAAGGTCATGTGATTTGACAAGTCTGAGCCCTAATGAGATAACGAGATTATTAAAGCTGTTGTACCTGTGTGTAAGAACACACTTATAACAAGCAATAATAATAAAATACTTGGGGTACTCTTGAATAGATATATCTCCTTTTCAGATTTGTGGATGTGAACATTATCCACAATATTAGGTGTTTTTTTTTATTTATTTATTTTTTTTTTTTAAATTCAAAAAAACTGCAGCTTTAAAATTAAATGTTTTTTAGTCTTCTCTTCTTCCCTTTTTATTTTTTTATTTTTTTTTTAAATAGGTGCAGTCATATTTACTTATTGCATACTGAGACTTTGGCTTCCGGCTTTATAGTGCTAAACGGTGGACATGCTTTACTGTTCCTTCACACAATACACTTCCCATGTGTCGCATATTGGATTTCGTTATTGGGGAAACAAGTGGTTGCTTTGTAGCATTGAATGTTTATGGTGTATCAAAATATTGGATATACTTAGTAGAAAAGGAATAATGGTTGCTTTTATGCATATAGCTCTCAATGGGCAAATTGCACCTGTTTTAAGTGACAGCTTGGCTGAAAGTAAGAAAAGGAGAGAAATGGAAAGAACTGTTACAAGTTATCCTACTGTTTCCTAATAGTACATATAGCATTAAATCAATCCGGTAATGGCAGTCTCTGAATACTCGAGTATAGTGAAGGTAGTGCTTCCTTCCTGCAATAATGTTTAGCAGTAGTTCTGTAAGTATGTGTGCCTATTCAGAAAATACTGGCAGCAGAGACAGCACCGTCCTATAGCATTGTGTCGGCAGTAGGGCTGTACTCTTTGAAAAGTTTTGGGAGATTAATAATTCTAGGGTTGTCAGTTCGAATCCCAACCATGGCATTACCTGCCTGGAGTTTGCATGTCCTTCCCACACTCCAAAGACCTACTGGTAGGTTAATTGGCGTGTGTGTGTGAATTTAGGACCTTAGATTGTAAGCTCCTTGAGGACAGGGACTGATGTCAATATACAATATATATGTAAAATGCCTGTAATAGCTTAACACTGTTCTTCTTCTTTTTCACGTTAAGGTGTGTGTGTGTGTGTTTGTTTTGTTTTTTGTTTTTTAGTTTAGTTTTTTTTGTTTTCTTCTTTATTTTTTTATTTATTTATTTATTTTTAATGCTTCTTTTGTCTGTTCACTTAAACGGCTAGAGAGGGAGGACATATTTAATGGCTCTGTTTTTTCCTGTCAATGCCTTGTGTCAGGCACATGACTGCTCTGGGTGCTTTCTAACAGCCTAGTGATAGTCACATTAAAGATTGAGTAAACCAGATAACCTGTGCGCCTGTGATAAAAGAAAATTCCCTGCAGTGTTCTCTGTTTCTGCAGTGTTTGTATGTGTTAAAACCAAAAGTGCTACTTGTACCTGTGTCAGATCTTAAAAACACGGGAACACAAATTTTATTTAATGTTAATCCATTTCAATGTTTCTAATCCATTTCAAAGTCAAACCTAAAATAATACATTCAGGGCCTCCATCTAAAATTAAAAGCAGATAGGAAAAAATACCAATAAATGCATTCATTACTAGTGGTGATCTCCTCATTGGCCTGCTGTTTTCTTCTTCACTCAAGCCCCAGGCTGGGATCAGGGAGATGGCCATGCAATTATAGGCCCGGTTCACACTGGTGTGGTGCGGCATTCGCAGTGATTTTCTGTGCGTTTCCCACACCGCATCAAGATTGCATCCTGTTCATGCAAACCGCTGCAGATGTGTGTTAACACCCCAAAATTGGTTTGGAAAATGCAGTTCACACCCAGGTGATTTGATTCTGGTGTAGCAAAAAAAGGGTCCTGTAAGATTTTGGTGCGGACCCTGTGTGATTTGAGCCATAGAAAATGAATGGTTAAAATCGCTCTGCTGCAGAGTTGTATGTGATTTTTGAACAGAATGCGGTGCGATTCCTGTCCAGATCTTTGCGGTTCCCGCATCGCACCAAGGTGAACCGGGCCTTAACAGTGAAAAAAAATCGCCAACTTGATTCTACTGTCTGGTTAAACTGTGCATTTTCAAGATTAAAAGGAAATGATTACAAATTCTTTTACAGGTAACTGTATTTCAACTGTGTCTAGCTGTTTGCTTTGCAGAGAGAAGATGATCATTCTAAGGAAATGCTGGGATTAGGGGGACTTGTATTGGACTGTCCTTACACAGCATTGCTTTGCCAATGTCTTCAGATAGCAGTAAAACCCAGTCTGAGAATCCCTAAGTCTAAGTCCCCTACATACGAACGTTCAACTTATCAAAGATGCGAACAAGTGTTTGCATGCCCATTCATGTAAAGCTGGGGTACACGCACCCTGTTTTCTTTTGTTGAACCCTGCGGGCTGAACGAAAAAAACTGACAAATTGCCATACTAACACAAGCAACGTTGGTGTGGAGATCTTCCCCACTGTGCTTTTGTGCTCTGACAGAGGGACTTTCTCCACCAGAACACACTGATCAGCACTCACAGCCATTGTCTGCAAGTTCTTATCTTTGTTGGACTTGCGAACAAAGTGGAATGGAACTCCTTCGTAAATAAGGGATTTGCTGTACTATACTGCAGGAGTGTCAAACGCAATTTCATTGTGGGTCGCATCAGCAGTATAGTTGCCGTCAAATGACTAGTTGTTTCTAGGGTGCTCTATGTACAGAGTGCAGGGTTAAGGTAAACTCTCTGTACAGAGTGCAGGGCTCAGGAGTGTGCTGTGTAGAGTGCACCCCTCAGAAGCTTCCTCGCATATCTCTCTCCTACCCGCCCTGGCTCTAGTACCTCCCTGTGTAGGTGGATCTGAGTCATATATCCACCCCCTACCCACCTCAAAATACCATCCTCTGGTTCGCCCCACTACCCACCTCCCTGTGCCACAGAGAATACAGAACCATGTATTTTGTATGCAATTTGTTGATAACAAAAAAATCTGTAAAATAAATCCCCTGCAGCCAGCAACAATAGACCCCCCCCCCCCCCCCCAAGCAAAAATATATCCACCCTCTAGCAACAATAGACCCCTCGTACAACGTTTTGCCCACTGTTGCAAAAACCACCAAAGCAACAATAGACCTAGACCCCTAGCAACAACAAATCTTCCAGTAGCAAGCGACAATAGACCTCTCCCACAACAGTAGATCCCTCCCAAGAACAACTGACCCCTAGCAACGATAGACCCCCATGCAAAAGTATATCCCCACCAGTTACAATAGATCCTCCAGCAGCCAGCATCATAGACCCTCTAGCATCTCTTACTATTACATGCATTCAGTGCTGGAGGTGCCGGAAATGCATTCCTGCTGGAAATTGTTTGAAAATTGATCAGTCCTGATGTACTTGCTGCCAATCTCCTTTCTTGAGGCCCTAAAAAGCCAGGACTCCAAAAGACTCCTTTTTTGGAAAGTAGACAGTCCAAGTTTATTTAGTAAGAGGCATGGTGCATTTTTTTTTTTATTTTTAAGTTTGTAATTTTTTTTTTGTCCCAATTTTTGGGAAAATAAAGAATTTTATTTGTTTTACAAAGTTGTCATTTTAACAAGTGTTGTGTGTTTGGTTTTTTTTTTTTTTTTTTTTTTCTTCCCTCAAGCCCCACACACAAAGCATAAACTTGGTTGGCCAATTCTTTGCTTGATAGATTTATATCTATATGTATAGTGTTTCTTGGTCCTATCTATTTTCTTGCAAGTGGGGCAGTGATGAGGAAAGGCAAACACCGTAAAAATATTCTTATTTCAGGTAAACATTCTAGTCAGTCTGAGTTAAATGGGTTAAACATGCCTCAATGTCACCCTAAAGTTAAAAAAATACAAAATGTTTTGTACAGAGAGTTGGAGAAGATGCTACAACGAAGACTAAATCCTGTCAGACCAGCAGCAGTGGGACCTGTACCATCTCTTCACGGACTGCAGCAGCATCAGCACATGCTCAGCCTGCAAGGGAAACCCTGCCCAAGTACCAGGTAATACAGATTGTTGGATGTTTTAAATAGGGAGGGGAAGTATATGTTTTACATATATTGTGGCTGTTGGAGGTGAAGGGTGTAGGGGGCCAACACTTCATCAACCAGCTGAAAATCAATCATTTCATTGTCTGCTTAGTGGCAGTTTTGCAAACAACTGCTTGAACTATAAAAGCCCACTTTCTCTACCCCCAACTGCAGATGGGTATAGGTATTTATTCATGTGACACACAAAGGCACATACATGCAGGGGCACACCTACTTTACAATAATCAGTGTTAATGACCAATGCAGTAGTATACGTTTTAATCCCAACTGTACTTTCAGATCTGTAAATATTAAAGTGGATCTGTCAGGACTTTCTTATTTTGAGGGGGAAAAATTAGGATCGGTTAAAAATATTCAAAGGGTTGATCGCCCTTTCTCCTAAAATGTTTCACCTAGCAGTGCCTGAACACTAACTGAAGTTTCTTGCAAGAGATTTTAAGGCTGGATTCACACTATTGGGAATTGGATGTGGGTTCTCTGCATCCAGTTCGCAATAGCAGGAGATTTTAATCGGCTCTCTATGGAGGCGGCCCAGATATCTCCGCAGTGGCGCTTTGGTGCGAATTTACACAGGAGCCCTGTGCGTCTTTTGGTCCATTTTTCAGGTCCGAATTCAGCCAAAAATTGGGGCTGAAATCAGCTCTGAAACGGTGAACGGGGACGCACCCAACCCCTGCTGTGAGCCGCATGCGAAGATGGTGTGAACCCAGACTAAATTAAGGTGTGCAGGGTTTTTTTTTTTTGTGGTTTTTTTTTTTTTTTTTTCCCTTGTGCCTGGTTTTCCAAATTGTGCTAACTGACATATATATATGTATCTCTGCAGTACACTAAACCAGCCTCAGATGTGAACATGTTGGGGGAGATGATGTTTGGTTCTGTCGCAATGAGTTACAAAGGATCAACTTTAAAGATTCATTTAATCAGGTAGGTTTCTAAAAATAACTGTTTAGATTTCTTTAACTGCAACCCCAATTCCCAAATTGGCATGCTGTGTAAAATACATAAAAACCGAATGCAATGATTTGCAAATTTATTATTATTATTATTATTATTATAATAATAATAATATTATTATTGTTGTTGTTCAAGATTTATATAGCGCAATCGGTTTGCGCACAGCTTTACCACAGGAGAGCAGACAGTACAGTTACAATACAATGCAATACAGGAGGAATCAAAGGATCCTGCTCATTCGAGCTTACAATCTAAAAAGGGGGGTCAAGTGATACAAAAGGTAATAACTGTGGGGGATGAGCTGATGGCGAAAATAATAGTACAGTTGTTATGTGGAGGCAGGATAGACTTCTCTGAAGAGAAGGGTTTTCAGGGATCATCTAAAAGTAGAGGCAGTAGGAGATAGACAGATTTGGGTTGGGAGTTCCATAGGATGGAAGAGGCTCAGGGAAAAGTCCTGGAGGCAAGCTTGGGAGGGTAAAAAACTGGGGGATGATCTAATGAAGAAAATGAAAGCACGGTTGTTAGGTGGAGGCAGGATCGGCTTCTCTGAAGAGAAGTTTTCAGGGATTGCCTAAAAGTGGATAGATTTGGAGATAGGCTGACAGATTGGGGTCAGGGATTCCAGAGGATGGGAGAGGCTCGGGAGAAGTCTTGGAGGCGAGTATGTGAGGAGCCATGGGTATTGCCATGGGAGGCTATCAGCTGACACAGGGAGGTGGTGTAGATTGAAAAAAGGAGAGGTCCAAGAACAGAAACTTGGAGGACCCTGACAGAGAAAGGAAGAGGAGAGGAGGAAGTAGAATTGTAGGGGACACTGAAGGTGCGTTGGAATAGGTAGGATGAGAGCCAGTGAAGAGCACAGTCATGGAGACCGAGGGAGTAAAGGTTTTATTTTTTATTTAGGAGGAGGGGGTGGTCAGCCGTATCAAAGGCAGCTGAAAGGTCCAAAAGTAGGAGTAGAGAATATTGTCTGGTTGGTTTTTGCTGTTAGTAAGTCATTTGTGCGTTTTTAGAAGAACAGTTTCTGAAGTGTTGAGCATTATATGAGCATTGCCTAGGGCAGTGATGGCGAACCTTGGCACTCCAGATGTTTTGGAACTACATTTCCCATGATGCTCAACAATGCTGCAGATTGCATGGGAAATGTAGTTCCAAAACATCTGGGGTGCCGAGGTTCGCCATCACTGGCCTAGGGTAATCTGCATGCAATTTCAGCCTATAAAAGCCGCCTATTCCAGACTGGCATCCATTCATCCAGTTACCTAGGGCAGTTAGCATGCAAATGTACTCTAAGAACGCCCACTATTCTAGACTGACATCCACCAATCCAAGGCACTTGGGTATTTGCATAACGCCTCCCAAAAACTATCCCTCTTCTTGCATTATGGCTGAGGACTCTTGAAAGGAGTACTAAGGTTTGATTCACAGGGGCTTCAGCTTGTATAAGAGCAATGTGAACAGCAGGCTTTGACAGACTCTGCAGCGCTTTCAGCAAGCTTTGTCGAAGCTTTTAATTTTGCAAAATGTTATACAGTAAAGCCTTGTATTGCGAGCATAATTAGTTCCAGAAACATGCTTGTAAACCAAAGCACTTGTATATCAAAGCTCTCCATAATAAATAATCGAAACTCGGACGATTCGTTCCACAACCATTTATTCATGAAGTCCTTCAGTTTATAGTCCATATAAAAAGATTATAGCAATCTGATAGGTTGTGTAACCATAAAATGTCCATCCACAAATGGCAGCCTCCACAAGGGGATAGAAGCAAAATCCAGCAGGAGCTACAGAGTATAAAAGAGAAGAGAGGTGCCTCTAAGTGTAGCAATATGTTGCTAAATGTTGTACCTTCATTAAATGTAACCATATTGCTACACTGCCTTTTTTCTTTTATACTCGTTTGTGACATGATGCTACTTGTATATCAAGACATCGCTTGTATATCAAGTCAAAATTTATTTTAAAAATGTTACTTGTCCTGCAAAATGCTCTCAAACCAAGTTACACTCAAACCAAGGTTTTACTGTACACAGATCCTAATGGGGGTGTTGATCGCCATTTTAAGCAAGCTGCTAGCAGACTTCAACAGGCTTTCAACAGGCTTCAGGAAGCTCTGAAGCCTGCTAGGAGCTTGTTTAAAGTGGCAATCAGCATGGCCATTACGCTCTGTGTCTAACATTTACAAACTGGAGATGAAAGGTACTTTAAAAGCTTCAAAAAAGCTTGCTGAAAGCTCTGCAAATTCTTTGTCAAAGCTTGCTGTTCACACTGCTCTTTTGGACAAGTTGAAGCTCATGTGAAACAGGCCTAAGGCAAGATGCTGTGATAATTTCAGGAAGATACATACACAACCCTGCCAGCTGCTCCCACCAGCCATGGTCTGCCTGTATTGCGTTGAGAAGCACAGAAACCATATAATGACATGGTAGGGTATGCACTGAAAATGAGGAGGGTTTAAAAATGTAATTGGCATGTCGAAAATTAGGAACCAGGGAAAGCAAAATAGAAGAAGATTAATCTTAAAGTGATTATAAAGGCTCTTCTTTTTTTTTTTTTTTTTTTTTTTTTTTTAAATATCATACTTACCTCCACTGTGCAGCTCGTTTTGCACAGTGTGGCCCCGAACCTCGTCTTATGGGGTCCCTCGGAGGCTCTCGCGGCTCCTACCCGCATCGGCTAACCCCCTAGGAGAAGCACTCTCCCGGGGCGTCACCTTGCGCTCCCGAGCCCAGCATTCGGCGTCCATAGACACGAATGCCGAACTCGCCCCCGCCCCCCCGGCGCCCGCGTCATTGGATTTAATTGACAAAAGCGGGAGCTAATGGCTGCGCTGCTATCAATTTAGCCAATCAAGAGTCGGGACCCCGTGCAGAGAGGGACAGCATGTCTCCACCGAGGCAAATACGGGGCCCAGGTAAGTAAAACGGGGGGGCTGGGGGGCCGGTCACTGCCAGAAGTTTTTTCACCTTAATGCATAGGATGCATTAAAGTGGAAAAACACAAGGGGTTATAACCCCTTTTAAGCTTTAGGTAATTAAAATTTTAATATGATCATTTGTTAATGATTCTATAACCTTAATTTTAGCACTTTCCATTTGTCTCTGTTGTGGATTCCTTTGTACCCTATTTACTGATTCTTGTTAAACTTCTCTTTTTACCAGGTGCCCTGTTCAGCTGATGATCAGTAAAGTGTTCTCTGCCAAAGTGGGGGGATTCAGCTGCAGCACAACCACGTAAGTTTTAACTTCTCCTGCTGGTGACTGGTATGATGACTTGATGCACTACAGTAGTAATAGGTGGCTTTATTGTGCTTGATTTCTGAATGTTGAGGATACTTATTGGTAAGTGTATTTGCAGATTAAAAGACTTCTAGCATTAGTTAGTATTTTAATACAATTCTACTTTAATAGTAACCCTTCAAGTTTTATACTTGCCTCTCCTCGTTTACTGTACAGTAGTTGGGAGCCACATGGCCTTTTTGTGGACAGGTAAGCCTAAAGCCCCATAAACACAGGCAGAATGTCGGGAGACCTTTACCGGTTCCAAAAAAAAGGCCGACATTCTGCCCGTGTGTATGTCAGTCTGTCCGACAGAAGCCAGCTGTGCATGCTGGAAAACCAGCAGCCGACCGACTCCCGATCAGCTCTCTCAGCCAGTGGCAGAGAGTGCTGATCGCAGTGTTATGGCGGAGGCCATCCCCCTGTCAGAACACAACTGTTCAGCGGGGGATATTGCTGGACTAACCTCGCATGGTTAGTACAATGTCTCCAACCAGAGCTGAGAGGTTTTTTTGTGTGTATCAGGATATGGGAGTCAACTTGATAAAGGATAACTGTACTAAATAGTTTTTTGTGTGTTCCTCCAGCAGTGAAGTTACCTCTTGAATGATGAGTCCATCCATGCTGGTCTGTCTTGGAGTGTTGTGTTAATGCATGCATTTTGATGTGCGCTGCATTAACCACTTCAAAACCTGGCCAATTCTGACATTTTTCAGATGCATGTAAAAATCTGCATTTTTTTAAAATTTTATTTTTTGATCGAAAATTACTTAGAACCCCAAACAATATATATTTTTTCTGAAAGCAAAGTCCCTGGTAAATAAAATGGTGTGTGTTGCAATTTTTTATGTCGCACAATATTTGCGGAGCAGTTTATCAAACACTTATCTTCAATAAAAATACACTTTTAATGAATTATGTGTGTGCTGGTGGAACAGGGATAAACTACAAAAAAAAAAAAAAAAAAAAAAAATCGACGATGCTTTAAAAGCCTTTACACGTTATCAATTTAGAGTTACACAGGAGGTCTGGCACTAGAATTGCTCTCATTCTGACGTTCACGACCACACCTCACATATGTAGTGCGACCATGGTTTACGTGTGTGTGTGTGTGTGTGTGTGTGTGTGTGTGTGTGACCTACATGAGCGTGAGTGCGGGGGGCCGGGGGCACTACCCTTTTATTTATCTATAATTAATTTTTTTTTTTTTTTCCTACCCTAAAAGGCAAGTTCAGCGTTATATCTCCCTCCTCTTACCCTCTACCATATTTGGCACGATACATTTATTTAGGAGGCACGGGTACCTAGTGTTTGAATAGGTACCCACTTCTACTACTTGGCGATCCGCGCAAAAGTTCAGGCCCCCTCTCTTGGCTTGAAGCCTTCTGGGACATGTCACAGGTCTCAGAAGGCTGTGGGACCATTCACAAAGTGTGTGTGGTTTTTTTTTTTTTTTTTTTTTTTTTTTTTTCCCCTCTAGGGTGAAGATGATCTTTACTTTCTCCTTTTTTTTTTTTTTTTTTTTTTTTTTTTTTATTTAAACTTTAGTTTTTGAACAACATCCCTTGTGATAGCATGGGCCATAACATAATGGGCCTCTTTGTGAATAGATTGGGGGGCAAATCTTTCCTATGCCCTCCAAAGCAGCCAATCAAAACCAGGATTGGTTTGATCAGCTGCTTTAAAAGACGGTAAAGTCTTGTGAACGGACTGAAACCAGAAATGACAAAATCCTTGCCTCTTCCAGTTTCTGATGTCACAGAAGAGGGGGAATGAATGTCCGTTCAACTCTTCACAGTGTAACCAATGTGACAGGTCACATCAGTCCTGGGCTTTCTGGTGGGACGAGAGAGCCTGGAAAAGGCGCTTGGATCACTTTTTTTTTTTTTTTTTTTAATTTTGTAGAGCATTGCCGGCTAAAAAAATACCAAGATCGTGGCTGCCCTGCTACTGTGATCCTGATATATAACTACTTCCCAACAAGGATGTAAATATACGTACATATACGGTAGAGAAGTATTTAAGGCTTTCCATTCACGCTGACATGCAAAGATTTGACATGCAGCAACACACCACAACACACGGTGGTGCATTACCTGCACTGTAGTGCACTGCAATGTCTGTTAGATTCCTGTATTGGAGTTCTATTGAAAATAAACCGCAGTACATTGAATGGATCCTGATGTGAATGTATGAGCAGCATGTTTACAACAGATTTGAAGAGTTGTCATTTAGACTGCACTCACTACCTGAGCGACATGGAAACGCAGGCAGAAACATGCGTTTCTGCCCATGTTTCCGGAAACTCGCAAAAAGCACATGTCACAGTTGCGGTGGCATCATTTGTTAATGGCACCCCAAGTGCAGTTGGCAGGTGCACATTTTGTCGCATGAAAATGCGTATTGCCGAACTCGCTTGTCTTGGTGCCAGAATTGGTACATGAGCTATTTTTGGCATGTTTGCTGCACAACCGGCAGACCATTCAAGTCATTGGACTGTCATGCAACAAACCTGCCAACAACGTTCTAAAACACGTTGCACTGCTCGGGTGTGAACGCAGTGGTAGGATGGCCATACATTTTATACAACTTTTCTCCTACAATTTTCCTTATAATATGAGGTCAAACCTAAAAACTTCCAATTTGTATGAAATCAGGGAGGCCCTTGCACTACAAATTGTATAACGTATGGCCAGCCTTAGTCTTATCCTCCTTGGTTCTGGGTTGCCTTTAGAAACCTAGTTATTTTTAACTGAATTTTCTTTCTGTTGGAAAATAATCCTTCTGTCAGATTACATTAAGTCTGTAGTCCACAAGCTGCTTATTTGTGTTTGTTTTTTTGCTAATTTTTGTCTGCCTTTATTCAGGCTTCAGGACAGTCTAGAAAACATCAGTCATGATAGCACTGTCAGACTAGGTGTGAGCCAGACCGGTCAAGGACTATATGGATCTAATCTAGGTATGTATTTTGTTTTTGTTTTTTTGTTTTTCCCCCCATATGTGCAAGTTTTGCCAGGTATACACACAAGGTTTTGCTGTTACATTAAAGCCCCTTCACAACTGTCAGTCTTCCAAAGTGGGCATGTAAACTTGCTTGCAGAATTTGCCAGAATGTCACATTTATATGATAGAGAGATTCTCTCTCTCTCTCTCGTCATCCTGACTTGTGTGAATAACTCTCATCTTGCTGCCCTCATAAGACTGGGGGAGTCTGGAACCACAAAAAAAGAGGGTGCACAGACCTATTGCTTTATTAATTAAAATGGTAAGTATTAGACCCCTTTCACACATTGAGGTGCTATAGCCTCTGCAAAGCGCCCTCAAACAGGAGCTCCATTCACTCAAGTGTGAAAGCCTGAGGGCTTTTACACTGGAGTGGTGCGCGATGGCAGGGCGTCAGAAAAAGTCCTGCCAGCAGCTTCTTAGGAGCGCGGAGCTCACTGCTCCTAAAGTGCCCCTGCCCAATGAAATCAATGGGCAGCGCCACCGAACCACCAGCAAAGCGCCACTGTATCAGCGCTTTGTGGGTGGTTTTAACCCTTTTTCGGCCGCTAGCGGGGGTTAAAAGCACCCCGCTAGCAGGCGAATATTGTTGCAAAAACTACGGTAAAGCGCTGCTTTTTACCGCCGACGCCCGGGGCGGCTCAGTGTAAAAGGGCTTTTAGACTCCCAAAATGACAATTCTATTAAGTTCATCACATAGCACAGCATCATGCATTCCAGAGTGTGTCATATGTGGCAGGAGAAGGTCAGGATCCAATAGGCAAACACATTTCGAGGACTAGTCTCTTCCTCAGAGCTCTTACCACTTTTTATATTAATAAGGCGATGGTTTTAGGATAATGCACTAGGTCAGTGCGTCCTTTTTATTTTTAGTGGTTAAAGTGGTTGTAAATCTGGAAAGAAAAAGAAAAATGTAAGCTTTTTACCTGGTACAGTAGAGGATTGCAAGTCATGTGTGCCCAGTCTTGCCACGAACGGTGAATCCAGCACTGAAAAATCCTCTCTGCTTTATTGCTGGATTAAAAGCCGACACATGAAAAAATATATATGCTGTGACTGACATATGACGGATTTCTGTTATGCATGAGAGCAGGGGGGGTGTGTCCAGCATTCCAGCAGCAGATAACTTCCCCTTTCTCCTCAAGCTCTCCCACGATTCCCTGCTCTTCCCCAAGTTCCGATTGGACGGTGGGGATTGACGTATTCGCACTTTTCTATGTCTGTGTGGCTGAGTTTCGTGACTCTGCTTGCCCGGGGGAGTGTAGAGATAGAAGGGGTGTCCTGTGAAGTCACGACTCCGCCTTTTGAGCTCCGGCATTGACACCCGCTCACCAGTCTCCAATATTGACAGGGCTCGTACAGGCCCAGGGAAAAATTTTAATTTCAAGGTAAAAGGACTGATTGCATTTAGATATGTGAGCACATTACTGTTTCATACTGTACAGCAAGCCCTGCGGGTTTACAACCACTTTAAAAACATATTCTGGAATCTAAAGTACTTTGTTTATTTTGGTGAAGCCGGGGTTCCTCAAATATGGCAAAAGGTGAAATTGGTGAACACCTTGAGTATCAATCAGTATTTCAGAATAGAATTTCACCCAGTTAATTCTTTATTTTATTGTGTTTATCCAAAATTTCTCGGTTTGCCTATTCATCTGTGCATTCAACCTGCATGCCTCTTGTGTGTGTAATGTCATTATCTGAAATGTGGATACAGAAACTCTATTTGCCCTAGAAAGTGAAAAAAAAAAAAATGTTCAGATCCCTTAGTCGTTTGATCATGTTCTTCGATTAGTCAATAATTCTGTCTTCTTATCTTGAGATGCTTTACCTCCAGTGTGCAGTGTAGCTTCTGTCCCAAACACACTTTGCATGACTTACACCTTTTCCCTTGGCATGTGTATTGCTTGTTTTGTGTTTTTTCTTTGCGTGTGTGGTTTTGTTTTGTTTTGTTTTTTGTTTTTCCTTCTTTTAAAACGTTTGCCTCCACTCCCTGTTCTAGGTATTTTACAGATGTGTGGCAGCAAACTGTTGCCCTCCATGTTTGAAGCACACCCACTCCGGCTCATTCGGAGTGCCTCTTTCTTTGCAGGTTTGTGTGGAATGCTGGGTACTGTGGAAGCCACACGCCACAGCCTGTGTGATCTGAATCCACAAAACCATACCTTACTTCACAATTACATTGGTTTTCACTGTCACTGCATGCATGCCAGCTGCATTGATTCTTTTCATATGTTTTCCAGGATTTTTTTTTTTTCTTTCTGAACAATGCAGAGTTTGTTTTACATGCCCATCTTTTCCAACTTGCCTTACTTTGCATCTACCTGCTTTTACTGCAATATCCAAATAAAGAACTGAATCTCCATTGTTCTCTATGCAGAAGTCAAATACCAGTTTTATTGTCCCACTGATTTTATTGCCCAGTTAAAGTAAAGGAAAATGTTGGCTCCCAATACCAACACTCACGAAAAAGCTAGCAGTTTAAAAGGCAGGCTGATGATTTGGTTTTAATACATTAAGTCCATGACCTGGAACACGTGTATATAGATAAAGAACTCCCTTTTTTTAAACATTTTTTTTATTTATTTTTTTTAACTTTCATTTTCTACATTCTTGCTCCAAGAAAGTCACGCACAGCCAGAAAATGATTATTCTCAGAAGACCAGCAATTGCAGCCCCCTTGGTTTTCTCATGACCGATGTCCATATTAAATTTCAGTTTTTTTTGTTTTTGTTTTTTTTGGATTTTCAAGAATAGACTGTCTATTGGTACTAAAACCCAAGATCTTACCATAATTGTCCTTCTTTTTTTTTTTTTTTTTCTTATAACAATCTTGGTTTCTCCTGTATAGTTCACAAGACACACTATGCCTTTTTGTGTGTGTGGTTTTTTTTTTTTTTTTTTTCCCCCAATTGAGCCTTTGTAATTCTGAAATTTATGGTTTTATTGCATTACAAAAGATTATTATAAACTATTTTTTTTTTTAATCTTGCAAGAAATGGTGCTAGATGCATTGAATTAATTTCTAATGAACACTAATATTTTAAAGTGGGTCTGTTATTCCATCTATATAAATAATTGCATACTAGATGGAGTACTATAGCAGCATGTTAAAGGAGCGCTCCAGGCAATGGCTAAGAGAGATGGATCTCGATCTCTCTCTCTCTCTCTCGATCTCTCGATCTCTCTCTCTCTCTCGATCTCTCTCTCTCTCTCTCTCTCTCTCTCTCGATCTCTCTCGATCTCTCTCGATCTCTCTCGATCTCTCTCGATCTCTCTCTCGATCTCTCGATCTCTCGATCTCTCGATCTCTCGATCTCTCGATCTCTCGATCTCTCGATCTCTCGATCTCTCGATCTCTCGATCTCTCGATCTCTCGATCTCTCTCTCGATCTCTCGATCTCTCTCTCGATCTCTCTCTCTCTCGATCTCTCTCTCTCTCGATCTCTCTCTCTCTCTCTCGATCTCTCGATCTCTCTCTCGATCTCTCGATCTCTCTCTCGATCTCTCGATCTCTCTCTCGATCTCTCTCTCAATCTCTCTCTCTCGAAAAGCTATTTGCCTGTAGCTTCCTTATGTTGCTAAATATACTGTTAAGAACTGTGTATGGTGTTGGTTTACTAAAGAAACCGAGGCTGCTCATTTTGAAAAAAATGTTTACTTTGCAGCATGTATGGTGTTCATTTGGAATACACCATCAAGTTTGAGTGAATTTAAATAAAAACAGGATTTTTGTTGGCACATGACTAAGTATTCAAAGTGCACATCTACAGAAAATTGGACTTTTAAGGGTGTTTCCTCTCAAAAAATCAATGGACAAAAACCACTGTTAAAAAGTATAATTTCTATTTATTTTATATACAATTATAGAGATTAAAATCACACATCTAAAAGCATAGACTTTAGCATCCTCCTATAGTACTTTTGGCACCCTCTAGTGGTCAGCCCATAACCACTGCCTATATATAATTTATCTCAATTCTAGATTTCCGACCCAACAATCCAGGGGTCAGTGTAGGTATACACTGATCAGATGTCACAAAAGGTGAACCGCCTTTTTGTAATATTGTTCATGTGAACGACATTGTATAGTGGTACAGTATATCTCCCTCTGCTTTTATAGTACTATGCGATCTTAATTGCATGAGTACACCTAAAATTTTTATTAATACAGTTATTAAATTTTATTTCTAGAATGGTTTGTGGGTGTCACTGACATCTTGTTCCTTCAGTGACTCCCATCGGTTAGGGCTTTACGGACTCCTTACACCAGCACACTGATGAACAGCATCCTGTTAAATGATAAACAGCCATACTGTTAGACTCTGAGTTTCATTGTGCTCCATGTTGATGGGCATATGCAAGGATATACAACCTAATGTCAAGATATTGTAAGTGACTTTTTTTTTTTTTTGTCTTCATTCACAGCACCTCACTCCTAAAGAAGCACTAAGCAAAATGTATAGAACTCAGGTTATGGATATAGCCAATGTATTGACATCTGATCATTGTATACTAAGCCTGGCATTGTTTATTTTTATTTATTTATTTTATTTTATTTCAGGTACTTATATAGCGCTGTCAATTTACGCAGCGCTTTACATATACATTTTACATTCACATCAGTCCCTACCCTCAAGGAGCTTACAATCTAAGGTCCCTAACTCACATTCATACATACTAGGGACAATTTAGACAGGATCCAATTAACCTACCAGCATGTCTTTGGAGTGTGGGAGGAAACCGGAGTACCCGGAGGAAACCCACGCAGGCACAGGGAGAACATGCAAACTCCAGGCAGGTAGTCTCGTGGTTGGGATTCGAACCAGCGACCCTTCTTACTGCTAGGCGAAAGTGCTATCCACTACACCACTGTGCCGCCCATTGTTGGGTTAGAGATATGAGATTAAGCATGAATAATATAGTGCAGGGATGTCAAACCCAATTTCATTGCGGGCTGTATCATTATGGTTGCCCTCAAAGTGCCAGTTTTATCTGGGTATCATTACGTACAGCATGCAGAGCTCAGGAGTTATATACATTAGGGGTTCAGGGGTGCGTTGCATGCATTAGGGGTTCAGGAGTGCGCTACCCCAACACCCCCCAAAGCTTCCTTCTACCTCCCTCTAGTACCTCTTTTCCCCCTAGTACCTCTTTTTCCCCCTAGTACCCTGCTCCTCCTCTAGAGGTCTGTCCGTGCTGTGCGCACCGTGAATGCATGCAGGGATCTGTTAGATCTAGGAGCTGCTGAGCAAAGCTTTCCCTTGTAAACGCTGAAGGCTTCTGTGTTTACAAGTGACAGCGGAGGACCATGAGAGGAGGGTGAGAGCCGGAGGTGGAGGAATGAAGTTCAACCACGCTGACTGGAAAACTGGGTGCGAGGGCCACATGATGAGGCCTGGTGGTCCAGATTCAGCCCACGGGCCCTGTGTTTTGACATATGTGTTTAGTGGCCAGCCCATAACCACTATAGAGGGTGAAGGTACTATATGAGGATGTTAAAGCCCATGCTTTTATTTGTGTGATTTTATTCTTTTATATTGTTTGGGTATATAAAATTTACTTTGGAGTGAGAACACCCTAAAGTCCCATTATCTGACCTGTTCTCTTGTATACTGTATGTACAACTTACTGGCTATGGTGTTGCTTTCATCCACTAGTGTATCTAAATATTTTCATATGGGTAATCAAAGTGAACACCTCTTTTTGCCCTTTTTCACGAACATCCATTTTGCAAAGTAAACATGAACTTTCCAGGGTGATTCCCTTTGCTAGGAGAACAGCTTTAATTCTTTTAGTAAGTCATCCCTAGTGTTGTCCTATTGCACTAAATGAAACTTTATCTATACATGTACATCTTGATCTGTTCTAGCACTGGCTCTTCTGCTCTGCTAGTAAGAGGCAGCGACGGTGACATTGTTGCTGCAACCTCTCTTGCCAGCTGCTCCTGGTCAAATGAAACCAAAATGAAAAGCTCCTTTAAAATAGTTGGGCAACACTTCAAATTATTCCTTACCCTTCCATGAAGGGTCTGTTTTAGATCACCAGTAGGACATTTGACATTTCAGTCTGGATTTCTGAGAGCTTGGCACAGAAGGTCACTAATGATGGCTTATGTTGTAAACTGCAGTATGCTTGTCTCATCAAGCCACTTTGAAACAAAATGTATATTTGTGTTTACTGCTTCTAAGAAACTAATGCCACTCTTCTTACAACATTGTAGCAATGTTGGCATATGTATTTCTTCTTCAAATTGAGATGGTGAGATAGTTTGCTACAACTGTCTCCTGTGATCTAAAGCAAATCCTAAACAATGTTTTATTCCAGTTCTGAATTGGCACCACATGTGAGAGGAGTAGACTGCAGTTTATATATTGGAAGATAAAATACACTTTTTCAATTATGCATGCAATTTGGTGGCGGGGTTGGCTTGATGGTGACTTAGTTTGGTGGACACAGTAGATTCTGCAGTTTGGCACTTTATTACCCTGGCATAAGTATGGAGTAAATACTTTTACCGTATGATTCACCTACCCCTGCCAGCAACATACAGGGAGACCGTATCCTCCCTTTTTCCTTCATCATTAACAACCAAGAGAAAAGAAGGTTTGCAATTTATTTGAATGCTTCAAATGATGAGTCAAAACCAGTTAAGAAGCAACACAGCTGGGCTTGTGGACGTGTATTAACCCAGTATTCACAATGTGCCCTAACCCACAGCATCTAATCGAATATAACCTTTCAGTAGCTGACATCTGATTGCTTGCTCTGGGTCACAGCGCATTACACTACTCTTGAATAAACCCTGATGGTGATGCAAAATGGGAATGGAACCCCGCTGTGCAATATGGGAAGGTGTGAATTATGGTAAAACTGTTTTAGGTGATATTGCCTTTGCAGAACTTAATCGTTCATTTTGTATGCTGCAAATTTTTCTTTGAGATTAAATTGGACCTGTTTTTACGTGTTCCTCTGCAGCTCACAGCACACCAGTGGATATGCCCAGCAGAGGACAGAATGAAGACAAGGACAGTGGCATTGCACGATCAGGTATCTTTAGTGTTCACTGTAACTGTAATCCCATTCTGGTTTGTTTTAGTTGCATTTTTTTCATGTTCTATTCTCCCAGCACCATGGTATTTGCCTTTCTGTAATTCAAGTAGGATGCGAGGTTCTTCTAGCACCAGTGTTAATTTTGGCAGCAAATTTCAATTTAGTTTTAGTCTTAGGACTAAAATGGCATTTTAGTTTTAGTCCTATTTTAATCTTCTGCAGTTGTTTTTAGATTTAGTCGACTAAATCTCCAGTACATTTTAGTCGACTAAATCTCATTTTAGTTGTCTAAAATCGAATGGGTGTAATTAAATTGTAATGCATTAGTTAACATTTCTCTACAATTTTCCAACTCATTTTATATACTGCTGGAGTGAAAAAATCATATGTTGTTATTTTTGGGTTAGAGGTATGAACATGCACTACAGACCAATGAAGTCAAATTTCAATTTAGTTTTAGACTTAGTGTTTTGACTAAAATGGCATTTTAGTTTTAGTCGTATTTTAGTAGACTAAAATAGTATTCATTTAGTCGACTAAAATGTTTTAGTCGACTAAATTAACACTGTCCAGCACTGATGAATTGTGTGTTTTTTGTAGTGTCAAAAATGTACTCTGAATAGTCGGGCTGCTTGGTGTTTGGATATAGCACTAGACCAAGCCCATAAGTCAAACAGACCATGCTCCATTTTGTTAATGAAATGTTGCTTGGCTGGGGTTGACTGGTTCCTGAACTCTGTGTAAATTCGCTACCCTTTTATACCATTAAAACAAATTCTTGGCCTTTGTGTGTTGAGATATCTTTGTGTTAGCTCTGGTATGCTGTGTAGTATTTAGTGGTTTCTGCTGTTTAACAGCATAGTGTTGCTGACCCTGGGAACATGAATTCCTGGAACCCCAACATAATTACTAATGTACCATACTAATGTTTTTGGGTTGCATTTAGAGCAATGGTGGTCAGCCTGAAAATGTATAAAGGGCCTCAAGTGCAGCCACTGACACTTCAGAGGACTGCATAAAAGAAGCGCTTTTTCATGCATTGAGGTGCATAGCTTCAAGTTAGCCAGCACATTCGAAATTAATTGACGGTAAAGCACCTCAGTGCCTGAAAACGTATTGTCCTGCAATTTTGCAATGCACACTTAAACGCTTGAGTTGGTGTCAGCGTATGCATTAATAACCCCTTGTATTGGTGTCAGTGGCAACAAAATCCCCTGGCATTGGTGTCAGTGGATGCAATAGCAACCCCCAGCTTTGGTGTCAGATTGCAGTTATACCCCCAGAATTGGTGTCGGTGGCCACAGTAATAACCCTCAGCATTGATGGTCATGCTTAGCTATGGTCTGACAGATATATTTGTGGAGTGACTGGAAAGGCATTGATGAGTGAGGAGTTCATATTCTGTGATGGCCTAGTCTACCACACTGCTGCCTACATGGGAGCCTAAGGTATATCTTCCCAGAGCAACTCGTGACAGTAATTTGCAGAACCCATTATTTATGTTTCCACCAGAGGTCATATAGTTTTTTAATCTTCCTGTTCTGCATTGAGCCCTTGTCCTAGCTCCCCCTTATATCAGACTAATATTCCTCCTGGACATGTTTCTATCTTTCTGGACAGGGGCAGAGCGTTCTCCGTAACCAGTAAATACTACTGATTCTTCCTGTGCCTGGGTCTATATTTTCTTTGGGATTTGTATGTCAATGTCACAATCTTTGTTTCAAAGTCTTTATCATTTACTTTGGATCCAAAGACCTGAAGCATTCTGACCCTGTTCCAGCTTCTGATTATTAGTCATGTTGTGTTTTTATATACCATCTAATGAGCAAATTACACGGGACAAATCGAATTATGAATGATTGTCACTATAGGTATTGCTTTTGATTTCAATTAAGATTTTATTCAATATTTTATAAACCTACTTTACAACTAGCACAATTTCAGTCAAAGACCATATTTGCATGGGTTCAGACACTTTGTGTTTGTGATCTGTAAGTAGATGCCATACATTTATCTATATCGCTCTCCAGTATAGAGCCTCCTAATTCCATTTTATATAGATGGATAGATATATCTATCCATCATTAGACAGGAAGAGAGATATCTCAGTCGTTGCAGCAATGATCAAGAGATTGATTTTGTTTTTTTTTTTTTTGTTTTTTTGGGCCAGTGATTTCTGCACAAGGAAAAAGTGATCTGACCTGTCATACAACTGCTCCAATCACTTTTACAGGTGGCAGAAGGGGGTCCCCACAGCCAAACCACTGGCCGAATGTTGATGCATGTCTGACCAGCTTAAAGCGTTACCCTAAAAAAAAAAAAAAAAAAAAAGATTCTGTTCCCCTTTAACCCTTTTGCTGCCAAGATTTTTACAGTTTTACACTTGGGTGACCAGGCCATATTTTGCAGAGTTTGTTAAATACCCCCTCCAAACCATATATTTTCTGAAAGCACATGACTAGTAGAATACAAATAAGGTGCTACTGTTTTTTAGGGCACAATATTTGTGCAAATGTTTATCAAAACAATATTTTCGTTAAAAATACACTAAAATCATTATTTGCAGATAAAAACACAGTAAATTTTACAAAATTCCTACTAAATATAAAAGCTTAACCTGTATTGAGCTAATAAATAATAAATATTTGATATTTTTAAATTACGCCTTTTTGCAAAATGGTGAAACTGAAGGTACGCAAAAATGTAAACAACCACATTTCTCTAAAAATCTGAAGGTTTACGTTGTTTCCTTACAGCTTTCAGAGTTTGTTAAAGATTTCCCCAAACCATATATTTTCTGAAAGCATAGGACCAGTAGAATAAAAAAAAGGTGCTACTGATTTTGAAGGCCCCACTATATTTGCGCAAATGTTTATCAAACTATTCACGAAAAATTTTATAAAATAATTTTTAGCAGATATAAATGCAGCAAATTTAACAATTCCTGCTAAATTCCCACTAAATAAAATATAAAAGCTTAACCTGTATTGAGTTCATGAATAACAAATGTTTGTAAATTTTAAATTGCGCCTTTTTGAGAAATAGTGAAAATCAGACGTATGCAAACATTTCTTTAAAAAATTGAGGTTTTGCTTTTTCACTTACAGCTTTCAGAATTTGTAAAAGACACCCCCCCAAACCATACATTTTCTGAAAGCACATGGTCAGTAGAATCAAAAAGGTGCTTTTTAAGGTCCCTCGATATTTGTTCAAATGTTGATCAAACAATGTTTTCCCTAAAATCATTAATAGTGGATTCATACATGGCAAAATGTACACAAGTCCTGCTAAATTCCTAGTAAATATAAAAATTAAAACTGTACTGAGATAACAAATATTTGTACATTTTAAATTGCACCTTTTTGTGAAATGGTGAAAACTGAAGGTATGCAAAACTGTAAATAAAAACAATTTACTCAAAAAATCCGGAGGTTACCAGTTTTCACTTACAGCTTTCAGAATTTGAAAAGACCCCTCAAACTAGACATTTTCTAAAAGCACATGACCTGTAGAATAAAAAAAAGTGCTACTAATTTTTTTGGACCTCGCAATAATTGCGCAAATGTTCATCATATCGCTATTTTCACAAAAAAATACACTAATCATTAATGCACATAAACACAACATAGCTCACAAAATTCCTGCTAAATTACTACTAAAGCATGTGTACGCCCATGGAGGGCCATGCTTACCCACACAGGGATGCATAGATGTTCCATGTATCCCTGTACAGGCAGTCCCATTTATGTCCATTTGGATGCAATGGCTGCACAGGCATAGCTGCTGTTCCCAGTCTGATATCCGTGTGAGTGTGGGTACATGACCCTGAACACAGTGTGAGCTCAGGGACATGCATGCAGACCTACACGGATGTAAAATTGGGAGCAACGGCTCTGTTGATGTCATTTGGGATGTAGCAACTGCACAATCGGACTGCCTGCAGAGAGATGCACGGAACACCTGTGCATCCCTGTAAAGGTACGCTGTGTATGCCCTGTGTGAACAAGACCTTAGGCCCCTTTCACACAAGCAGACCGATTGGGTCTGCCTGTCTGTTTTTTAGGTGGGCCCAATTGGACCACCCATTGTTCTCTATGGAGAGACTGATGTAAATGGACGTGTGTCCGTTTTACAAACGCCTGCATCCGATCCAGTCCGCTAAAAACAGATGGATGGGGATTCCATTCACCATCCATCTAGCAGAGCAGATCGGATCGGATGGTATCCGATGGAAATGGACAGGTGGTCTTTTTCCATCTGACTGCCCCATAGAACCATAGAGAACAGGGGGCTGTGTCCATGTCCGCTCTGTATCACCACAAACCCACTCACTTGCGACAATAGCGATGGTCCCTTTCTCTGTAGCACTTTAATTGAATACGGAATCTGTATAGAGATTCCTCATTTTTTCATAAACTGACAGTCTGATACATAATAACACTCACGGTTTACTATGTATCCACTGTCAGTGGACATATAGTGTATGTTTACCAAGCTTCAAACCCCCCGCCCCAGCCCCCCCCCCCCCCCCGCGCGCTTTCAGCATGACAGATCGCTGAGACTCAGTGCAGCCAGCAGCTGCAGGCGGCGGGAGGGGAAGGAGGGAATCTGCTCGGAGTGGTGATGGATTGGGGATGCGGGGGCCGGTATAGAGGGTGATCTGACTGGTGGTTGGGGGGGATACAACTTGACCCCCCCCTCCCCCAAGCCCAATGCAGCACCTGAAGCCGGCGGGAATGGCGGGGGGGGGGATGCCGGCTAATGATGGTAGCTGCGGGGGATCCAGTTTGCGGATGTCAGATCGGGTGTGGAGGGGGCGGGAAGTAATCAGTGCTGGGGGAAGAATGGGGGGTGAAGGTGATAGTATAGTAGAGTGGAGGGAGTAGTTCTAGGTGAAAGTTAACGGCAGGAGGTGGAGTGGCTGGGGACGGAAGCGGCGGCATGGGTGGGTAGGTGAGGGGTCGGTCATGTTTTTAGGTTAATAACTCTGATCAGCGGGTTGTAATATGCTGATCAGAGTTTTAAAATCATTCAGCAGAGTCTGCTGAACAATTCTGATATAAGCTTATGGTCATTGATGTGACCATAAGCTAATAGGAGAGGGAGAAATTAGGTCCGTACGCCTTACGGATCTGGCCACCGGCAGGCACTAGCATGTTATACAGTGCTTGTGCTATGTAATTTGGCCCCCTTTATCACCTGAAATACCTGGTTGATCCTGCCAGGTTCTGCCCTTCACCCTTGTAAACTGACCACGATTAATCAAGGCTGCTGAGCTCTGACACCGTGGTCAGTTTACGTGCCTCCGTCAACTGCAGCCCTGCTATCTGCTCTCCCTATCCTCTCCCCTCCCTGCCTGTCAGCTAGTCTGTGTGTGAGCTGACCCTCCCCTTTGTAGCATTGTTCTGAGCAGTGCAAACATTACTGCTCACAAGCACTGCCAGCCCCACTGCTAGTATAACCTGTGGTATATACTGTATACCATTTTTGTAAAATTCTTCTTCTAAAATACCTTTTTTTTCAATTTTTTTTTTTTTTTTTTTTTTTTTTTTTTCCGATTAGCGCTCACATGACTGCCAGTCGCTCTTTTCCTCCAATTTATACACTAGGGAGGGAGGTCACGTGAGGTCAGAGGGAGAGCTCAGCCCCTCCCTCCCTAGTACTGTACATGGTTTGGAGGAAGAGAGCGTCGGGCAGTCACGTGGTCGCTGATCGGGGAGAAAGAATAAGGTATTTAGATGATGAATTTTTAAAAAACGGCATACAGTATATACTACAGGTTATACTAGCAGTGGGGCTGACAGTGCTTGTGTGCACTGCCTTAACAATCCCTTTTAAGGTCTCAGACCCCCTGCTGAGTTTGGCATATGTACTAGAGCCTTTGGGGTATTTCATTCTGTTCCATTGTAAAAATACCAATTTGCTCATAAAGGTGATATATATAAAATAGCTGTGCTCACAAGTTTACATAACCCGGCAGAATTTATGATTTCTTGGCCATTTTTCAGAGAATATGAATGATAACACAAAAACATTTTTTCACTCATGGTTAGTGTTTGGCTGAAGCCATTTATTATCAGTCAACTGTGTTTACTTTTTTTAAATCATAATCTCAACAGAAACTACCCAAATGGCCCTGATCAAAAGTTTACATACCATGATGATTTTGGCCTGATAACATGCACACAAGCTGACACAAAGGGGTTTGAATGGCTATTAAAGGTAACTATCCTCACCTGTATTCTGTTTGCTTGTAATTAGTGTGTGTATAAAAGGTCAATGCGTTTCTGGACTCATGACAGACCCTTGCATCTTTCATCCAGTGCTGCACTGACGTTTCTGGATTCTAAGTCATGGGGAAAGCAAAAGATGCCAAAGGCATTGCAGGAAAAGGTAGTTGAACTGTATAAAACAGGAAAGGGATATAAAAAGAAGGAATGCAAGGAATTCAGCGGTGTTCAAAATCAAGAAGTGGAAAATTAAAGGTTCTTTTGAAACCAAACAACGGTCAAAAAATTGTTAGGGATGCAAAGAAAAAGCCACAAATAACTTCAGGTGAAATACAGGACTCTCTGAAAACATGTGGTGTGGCTGTTTCAAGATGCACAATAAGGAGGCACTTGAAGAAAGATGGGCTGCATGATCGAGTCGCCAGAAGAAAGCCATTACTTTGCAAATGCAGCAAAGTATCCCACTTACGATATGCCAAACAGCACAGAAACAAACCTCAAACCTTCTGGCACAAAGCCATTTGGAGTGATGAGACCAAATTTGAGCTTTTTGGCCACAACCATAAACATTTGGAGAGGAGTCAACAAGGCCTATGATGAAAGGTACGGAGGTGAATCGCTGATGTTTTGGGGATGTGAGGGCTATAAAGGCACAGTAAATTTGGTCAAAATTGTTGGCAAGATGAGTGCAGTATGTTATCAAAACATACTGGAGGAACATTTTGCATTCATCAGCCAGGAAGCTGCCCATGGGACGTACTTGGACATTCCAACATGACAATGATCCAAAACACAAGTTGACTGTCATTGGCCACAGCAGAATAAAGTGAAGGTTCTGGAGTGACCATCTCAGTCTCCTGTCCTCAATATCCTTGTGCCACTCTGGGGAGATCTGAAACGTGCAGTTCACGCAAGACAGCCCAAGAATTTACAGGAACTGGAGGCTTTTTGCCAAGGGGAATGGGCAGCTTTACCATCTGAGAAGATAAAGAGCCTCATCCACAAATACCACAAAAGACTTCAAGCTGTTATTGATGTTTGACGGTATTAAGAACTGGGGTATGTAAACTTTTGATCATTCATATTCTCTGAAAAATGGCCAAGAAATCATTAATTCTGCCAGGGTATGTAAACTTATGAGCACAACTGTATAATACATACATATACACATACACCCATATGTCGTGGCAGAATGGTCTTTCCATGTGTTTTTCTGCTGGAACCTGTCAGTCTTTGATACTTTCTGATGCTTGCTACTTATCCTGTAGGTGGTCTTGTTTGCTGTTTAAATCTTTGTTTTGTTTTTTTGTCTTGGTCATTACAATACAGTGGCACAGTTTCAGGAGCTTTTTTCTTACTGCTGCTCCTCTCCATGCCAGAATCTCTTTCCCTCTCTTCCTATCCTTGTACTGTTGGGCAGAAATCCCTCCACCTGACAGTATGCTGTTGACTCTAGGGCCAGTTGCTGAAATACTGATGTTTCCAGCACCCAGATGCCTCTCTGCAAAGTGCTTACAGTTGCCAACAGATGGTGGACCCATGGGCTGCATGCTGGCCACATGTTCGGTGACAGAGATTAGGAGTATTGCATGGTTGATTACATTTTTTATTTTGAGCACTTGTTTATATTTAACTTCGGAAACAAATTAACCATTTTTAACAGCACGTGGATTGGTCTGCACTGTTTTGAATTTTTTAAAAGTTACAAAACTGGCAAAGATTTTTCAACAGGGTGTTTTGGATTTTAATTCCATTGTTAATCTTGCTTTATAGTTGAAGTATATCACATCTGCAATATAATTGTAAACACAGGTTTTATTTCTTCTGTAACAGCTGTATTTACGCCTAACAAATGTTTCCTTTTTTCTTGACCTTTTTGTTGTAGCATCTCTAAGCAGTCTTCTGATTACCCCTCTTCCTTCACCAAGTACATCATTTTCAAGTAACTATGCCAGCAGCTATCAGCGGCGATTGTTGAGAAGTCAAATCACCAGTCTAGAAAATGGGGTGGTTCCAAGATGGTAATTTTTTTTTTTTTTTCCATCAACCCTTTCGTATCCTGTCTTGTCTGATGATTCACACATTGGGGGGTATTGGCAAAGCTTTCTCTGTCCTTTTTATGATGCTACAGAAAACTGGCACAAGTGGCATGCAACAAAGCTAGACCTGCTTCAGATCTGGGCTAATTTATATTTCAAAGTTAAATCAAAACTAGTGCAGGTACTTTCCTAATTAACAAAGGGATCCCTGCCAGATTGGACCTGGTATATGGGATGTGATCCGGTAACCTGGCAAATGGCTCACATGCCTCCATGTGCAGTGAACACACTACACTAGCAGAGCTTGTAAATGGGCAGCAAAAGCTCTTTTTTCCTTCCTGTATCACTGTCTGTTAACCTACTGCATGCCACATATATATAGAATGGAAGAGGATTACATCAACGTAATGGTTTCATAGAGGATCCCATTCCTAAACCAAAACCTTAACGTATGCTTTTTAACTTGCCCTTTACCTCACCTGACTCCTAATCCAATCACCCACACTTATCAGAGCCCCTAAACCTTATCTAATATCTTCATTTTTAATCTAACACCACTAAAATTATGAAACAAGATCTTTTGGAAAAGATCAAAGCAAACAGAAATGTGCACCCACAACTCTGGTCCCTAATATGGCTTCAAAAACTGATCCCCCTACAATTGCACTTGGATATACAGTTTGTCAGTGTATGATCTGAGAATAATTTTCCCAGAATAGTTTGTCTGGTCTTCCTTGGACAACTGTGTATTCCATCACTTACTATATACTACTTCAATATTAGAAAAGTGGCTTGTTTCATTTGGCTGTCAGTATAATTTTTAATGTAAACCTTGCAAATGCTTTATCAGTAGAATAATTTATATCCTGGGCAAATGTACTCTAGTATATTCCTTTTGGTGATTTAAAAGAAAATGTGTTGGTGTCCCCTGTAACCTTTTCTAAATCTGGTTTTCAGGTCAACCGAAGAAACTTTTAGTATGGCGGATGAGAGTTACACTTCAAACCCAGCAATGATTGGCCGCAAGAAGATTGCGATCAGCATCCTATTTTCTTTGTCTAAAGAGGAGGAAGCACAGAAGAATTTCCAGGACTTCTTTTTCTCCCACTTTCCTTTGTTTGAATCCCACATAAACAAACTAAAATCCTCTATAGAAAAGGTAATGCATATAACCCCTATACTTTAATGCAGAACTTTGGGATTCGGGCAGTAGCTGGGTGTAAAGTGAATTCTGAATCCTGTCAGGAGTATATAGTGTTGTGTTGCTTAACATGTTTGAAAAAAAAAAAAACTGATTTGTGTGCACTTGGCAAGAATATGATTACTCTACCACCTTGACCTTCTCCTAATGTCATGGGTTCAACCTTGCCAGAAAGTACAACATGGTAGTGTGGAAAACACATCATCATTAGTTCACTTAGAGGGTCACATCTGTATCCTTGTTGCACACCATGTGCCAAGTGACATATTTTAGCAGCTCCTAATTTTTATTGGGGTTGCTCAAAAATGGCAGCATATGAGCCCTCCATTCTGTTTGCAAGCAAAGTATGGCTGTAAGCAACATGCTTATTAGGCATGCTGGTCGTGTGTATGCATTGTAGCGGCGGTTTGCAGCAAAATTGTTGCACTATGTATGTGTGCACATCTCCCATAAATACCACTGATGTGTAAAAGAAGTTCTGCTATTGCAATGGGTTAAGAGTGTCACCATCTTGTCATACCATGCAAGTACTAATGATCTCCTTCATAGGATGTCATGAGAGTAGAAGATTAATTGCTCTATAATTCACTCTTGTATGTTTGCTGGGGAATTTTCTCCTAAACATAATAATAATAATGTAATATCTTAATCATACAGTGCATAACATAGGAGTTGATTCTTAGACCATGGGTTATGTGTCACTACCTTTTAGGTGATTGGATTCTATTGAGATCAGACTGCTTATTGCCTTATGGCTCACTAGCAGTTTCCGGATTGGCTACCCTCGGTGTACATCTTGCAGATCTTACCCGAACCCCACAACAGTAGGGCTGCCCTGCAGTGTTTGTTTGCAGTGAGTATTGGATGCTGCGTTCAGCACACACCTTGGTACGTGGTGCAATAATTACCGGTAGTCCCAGGGTGCTATATAGCACCCAGTCCCTAAAGACCCACCATGACAGGTGAAGCCTGGACAGGATCAATGATGATAAAGTAAGATGGTGTCTCCCTGTAACTTCTACTTCCCAGTTTCTGGCCACTTATATCTTGTTGGATTATTACCTGGATATGTGGTTTAATACTATACTATATCCTTTATCCTACAAGACATAGCACAGTGTTAAGCAGTTTTTGAGAACACTGGTTATGGGGTAATATACACTTGTAGGGAATGTTTTATTATAATGTTCACCTATTTAAAATGGTCAATCTTCTTTTTTTTTTTTTCTTCCACTTTGTCACTAGCCAGAGAGAAACTTCCAGTAATAAAGTGCTCAGATTTATTAATGTGTACTTCGGCTGCCATTCTGTCGATAACACATACTGATAGCTGTTTCACCTGTTGCCTGATAACCATATACACAGCCACTGAAATTCTGTAAACTCCTGGGTTTTGCAATATTGCAGTTCCCTCATACCAGCCCTGCTGAGCCCCCTCAGTCCACATCCATTCTGTGAGTACCCCACAGGGGAAGCTTGCTTCAAAAGGGGAATTACAGGTGCTTGGAACAGGAGAATGCGGACAAGCAATGGAAATTCTGCTGCATGCCCTGAGGTAACTCCTAATACTGCTCAACTTGATAGCCGTTCCCTTGTTCCAGAGCAAGATTTTAAACCAACACTGCTCCAGCCCGCTAAATCTGGATCCCTCACAGACATAGCCTGTCTGACTAAAGCAGAATTCTCTGTCACTATGTCTGATCTAGCCCATCACTATCACCACTCTGGAATTGGTGGGTACTAATACTCCTAAATGCTTTTCTGGCTCTCTACTGCCTGATTATCTTCAGGCATTACAACCTGAACATGAAACGGGTGAGCTAATAAAGTTTGGTTGGTTTCTAACAATCCCAAGTGACAATAAAATATAAGTGCTAACAATCAAACTACATGTGCTCAAATCCATTATAAATTATTTTGCAGCAATATTATAAGTGAAACAAAATAAATAACAATTTATGTGCAAATATTAGTGACATTGTCCCAAATAAAGACAGTGCTATATAACACTGAATATTAACAGCCAGGTGCAGTGCCACAGGTAACACTTCAAAGCACTGATTTAGCTCCGATACATTGACCCCCCCCCCCCCCTTTTTTCTACACAGGCTTCCCTGGCTAAGTCTTTCTGCTCTCACATCTCAAAAAAACAACTGGCCTTGCACTGATTGACCTCTTTGCTGATCTGGTACTGGAAAAGGTTACAGAATTTACTTAATTATACACACACGCACACACACTTATGTGCTTGTTTACCCGCCTTTCACCCAGCAATCTTCCAGCATCTCCAATTCCCTGATAATTGGGGGGCATGCAGATCGCTCCCCCATGCTCTGTAATATATCATGTGAGGTAGTCTCCTAGTGTGGTGATGGGTAACCCCATCCTAAGATTTGATCCCTTTTATCATGCTGTAACATCTTCTGTTTGCAATTGCACAACCCCTAGCTCCTGGTACTCACCAGGTCTTGGTTAGGCTTTGTATATCTTCCGAGCACCATGGCTTCACACTTATTGTTGCTCCACTTTGTTGCTGCTGAGCTTTTCTGTGCCCCTCTGGGCCCTTCCTTAGGTGTTCTTGCCCGTGCAGAGCACTTTTCTTTTTCATACATCATTGGACACAGAGTTTGGCTAATATTTATTACCTGCTGGGTTATACTTCATCTCCAGGTGAATGGACACTGGTAGACCAACAGTCTTTAGACAGGAAGTGATCCCCTATATAACCCCTCCCATACAGGAAGTACTTCAGTTTTTTTTTTTTTTTTTTTTTCCAGTGTCTGCAAGGTGGATGGCATGGTTGTTTGCGCTCTCTGAGCTCCAAGTCTCTAGTTCCACAAACAGTTCTTAAATGAATCAAGGGATTGACCGATGGGATCCATTTGACACAGGCTTTATATGCTTAGATAAATGGTACCCGAGCCTCGCAAAGAAGACTCAAGATCCTGCAAGGTTTTGCCTGTAATGCGGCCTCTGGGTGCTGGATACTGCGAAGTGGAATCCTGAACACCACAGTGCTAAGGCATTCTTGCAGGGTGCTGTACAGGTCCAAGGGAGTGGACCATAAACCTGAAAAGGGTACCCAGTCCTTGAAGGTCCTCAAGTGACAGGAACCCACCGTGAAGGGTGAAGATTGGGCTCTTAGTTTCTAAGCTGCCCTGATTTGTAACAATTAGTCAAGCTAGCTAGAGGCTGGACACCTGTGTGGGGTGACCATACAGGGGAGTTTTTGGGCTAGTTGTGGGTGTTTGTAAAGTGTACCCTTTTAATTGTTTTTTTTCTTTTTTTTTTTTTTTTTTTTTTTGTGTCCAGCTATTTTTTACCTATATGATGGCGCATGGCGGTGCGCCATTTCACCTTGGTTTGCCATAGCGCACGTGCATTCACAAGAGCGCCGCTGGGCTCAGCAGTTTCTGTGACGGCCATGGCGCACGCGGCTTTGCCACACAGGCGCCATAACCTTTACCTGGACGCACGAAGATTCGCGTCATACGTGAATACAGCCACGTACGTTCGCCAGGAAAGTGCACGTGCGTGCGCACAAACAGAATGTTTTGGCACAAAGCCAGCTTATTTAAGCTGTATATGCCAAGCATGCGGGGCTTCCAGAAGGCAGCTGTGGGACACAGAGCAGGCTCTGAACCAGGCATTTGCAGCAGTTCAATTATCCTTACCCGGGTCACGTGAGTCACCAGGTGTTGCTTGGCAGGCTAAAGGTGCTTAGCAGGATTGTTGCATAGGGGCTTGGTGAGCTCTATTAAAGGGTCTCCCTTCTGAGGTGTGTTAATACTACATCCAGGTACTTCCTTTCTGTGGCTACTAAATGTCTTCAAAAAAGAGGATCAGGACTAACACTACAGGGAAGGGCACACCTATTTTATCACTAAGGATGAACTGTCCTCAGCTCTAGCCGGGTTAGAGCACAGGATTGCTCGCATGATTGCCTCCATCCCACAGGGTGGCAAGAAGCTTGACAGATCCCCCTTCCCAGAGCCTCCTAGTCTGGAGCAGGAATGTGTTGAGGATGGACAAGAGCTTAAAGCTCAGGATTCTGTGGATGGCCTGGCGGATGAGTCTGCTTACGAGCAATCTGGACAAGAAGATATCCAGTTGGTGTCTGCCTCTTAATCAGAGGCTTTTGATCCTGACTCTTACCGAAATGGTTCGTTCTGCCTTTAAGTTGCCTCTTGCAGATTACTGAGCCTCCCTGGTCCTCTTTGGGATCCCTGAGGCCTCCTCAGGCCACACAGGCTTTCCCCTTACACCCACTGTTGGAACAAGTGGTGTATGCTGATTGGGAACATCCTGACAGGATTTTTGTTCCTCCTAAGAGGTTTTCCCTTTTATATCCCATGGATGAAAAGTTTAAGAAGTGGAGCATGCCAGCCGTAGATGCAGCAGTCTCTTCCTTAAACAAGAACTTGACTTGTCCGGTAGATAACGCTCAGGGCTTGAAAGACCCTGTTGACAAGAAATTGGAGTCATTATTAAAGGCTTCCTTTTTTTTTTTGGCCAGTTCAGCTATTCAGCCAGTTGTTGTAGCAATTGGTATCTGCCAGTCTGTAAAGGATCAGATGGCCTGACAGGCCTAACATGGAGGATGATCTGCCTGAAAATAAGGCAGATATTCCTTGAGTGCTGTGTTTTGCTGTTGACGCCTTAGAGGATTTAATAGCAGGTTTCTCGTTTGGCTCTCTTGTCTGTACATATGTGCAGACTTTTGTGACTTAAGAATTGGTCAGCCGAGGTTCCTTGTAAGAGGTTATTGGCAGGTTTCCTCTTTCATGGGGGACATTTATTTGGTAATCATTTGGACAAATATATTCAAAAGATTTCCGGAGGGAAGAGTTCTCTACTTCCTGTGAAGAAAAGCACCAGGCGTCCCTCGTTTTTAAAACCTCAGGGACTGCTTCCTCCAAATGTCTCAGCGCCAAGGCAGTTCTGCCGCCAACAGGGCGCTATAGCAAGGGGCAAGGCCAGGGCCAGAAAAAGCACTGGGTCTAAAACACTTCTAAACCTGGCAGCAAGCCCTCCTTTTGAGGGGACGCCCCCATTCTATCGGGTAGGGGGAAGGCTGCTGCACTTTGCGGACATTTGGAGAACAATAATTCAGGACGAGTGGGAAACCTCAAGTATATCCCACGGTTACAAGCTGGAGTTGGGGGGCTTCCCCCTCAGAGGTATCTAAGATCCAGCGTTCCCTCCAAAAAGAGACTTATTGCTTCAGGCATTAAATTATTCAGTGCATCAAGGAGTGATTGTAGAGGTTCCTGTATCCGAAAAAGGCACAGGGTTTTACTCAAACCTGTTTATGGTTCAAAAACCAAACTGGGACACGAGGCCTATTTTGGACTTAAGATCCCTGAACCATTATCTACTGATCCAGTTCTTTCGGATGGAGTCTGTCCGCTCAGTAGTAGCCTCACTCCAGATGGGAGATTTTCTAGCCTCCATCGATATAAAGGACGCGTATTTACACGTACCTATCTTTCAACCTCATCAGAGGTTCCTGTGATTTGCAGTAGAGGAACATTTTCAGTTTGTGGCTCTACCCTTCGGGCTTGCTACAGCTCCCAGGATGTGCACAAAGGTCCTAGCAGCAGTACTGGGTCTTTTAAGGGCCCAAGGGATCTTGATGCTCGGGTATCTGGACAACCTCCTGCTCAGAGATCACTCACTACAGGCTCTAGAACAGAGCATAACCTGCACAGTGTGGTATTTGGAAAGCTTAGGCTGGATCATAAATACCGAAGAGTCAACCTTGAGGCCAGCTCAGAGTCTAAAGTATTTAAGTCTGATCCTAGATACGGTCCAAGCAAGAGTACTCCATTTGGCTCTGTATGAGTCTTCTAGGGAGGATGGTATCCTCCTTCGAAGTGGTGCCCTATGCCCAGTTCCATTACAGGCCTCTACAACAAGACATCTTGTTGGCTTGGAACAGAAGAGGACAAGCCCTGGATTATCCAACGTACTTATCTCCTCGGGCATGCTTGAGCCTAAACTGGTGGTTGCAGGATCAGAACCTGTGACGGGGAAGATCCTTCCTCACGATAACTTGGAGAGTACTGACTTCAGATGCCAGTCTCTCAGGCTGGGGAGTGACCCTAGAAGGGCTCACAGCTCAAGGGAAATGATCAAGGACAGAACAGATTCTGCCCATCAACATCCAGGCATTACAGGCAGTATGACTGCCCCTACAGTCCTGGACGGTGGAGCTTCAGGCTTGCCCTGTCAGGGTTTAGTCCAACAATGCCACTGCAGTGGCCTATATAAACCACCAAGGCGGTACCAGGAGTAGTCATTCAGCTCTGAAGGAGGTGAACCACATACTGGCCTGGGCAGAAGGACATGTGCTGATTCTATTGGCAGTCCATATCCTAGGAATAGAGAACTGGAAGGCAACTGGTCAGTACACCCAGGGGTGTTCCAGGAAATTTGCCAATGTTGGGGATGGCCACAGGTCGACCTACTGGCATCCAGGTTCAACAACAAGCTACAGCAGTGTGTGCCCCGAACAAGAGATACTCCTGGCAATCGGAGCAGATGCTCTGGTAGTTCCATGGAGTTAGTACTCCCTGGTTTATGCTTTCCCTCCGATCCCTCTCCTTCCACATTTATTGCGCAGGATTCAGAGAGGGAGTTCCAGTCATTCTGGTGGCACCAGCCTGGCCCAGAAGGCCCTGGTGCCCGGAGATTGTGAGACTGACAATAGACGGACCATGGACGCTTCCACGTCGCCCCGATCTACTGTCTCAATGTCCTATATTCCATCCCAATTTACAGTCTCTAAATTTGACGATATGGCTATTGAATCCAGGGTGTTAAAGGACCGTGGCATCTCGGGACCAGTGGTGGCTACCCTAGTGAATGCTAGAAAAGCTGTCACTATGAAGATCTATCATAAGGTCTGGAAGACTTATATTGCTTGGTGTAAGGCCAGAAAATGGCATCCTTGGAAATATGTGATTGGGAGAATTCTCTTTTCTACAGCCAGCTTTGGAAATCAAATTGGCTTTGAGTACAATCAGAGGTCAAGTTTCGGCCCTATCAGTATTCTTCCAAAGGCCTTTAGCCTCCCATTCACTGATCTGAACCTTTTATGCAAGTGGCAACTTGCTTGCTTCCCCCCATTTAGGTCACCCATGTGTCTTTGGGACTTTAACTTGGTGCTGTCTGTGTTACAGAAACAACCATTTAAGCCTATCAAGGAAATTCCATTAGACTTGCTGTCATGCAAAATAGCCTTCCTGATGGCCATCACCTTGGCTAGAAGGGAGTTGGCGGCTCTTTCCTGCAGGGAACCATACTTGATCCTTCACCACGACAGGGTCGTGTTACGACCTGTTCCATCCTTTTTGCCAAAAGTGGTGTCGGCCTTTCATTTAAATCAGGACATTATTTTGCCCTCCTTTTTCTCTCAGCCTAGTTCGGCAGAAGAGAGACGACTGCATTCTTTGGATGTTGTCCGGGCAGTCAAGGTTTATTTGTCTAGATCTGCGGAGATCCGAGGATCAGACTCCTTTTTTGTTTTACCAAAAGGACCCAAGAAGGGGCAGGCAGCTTCCAATGCTTCCATTTCCAATTGGGTCAGTCAATTGGTCATTCAGGCCTATGGTCTGAAACGTAAAGCTCCTCCCTTTTAGGGCGAGAGCTCATTTTACCAGGGGTGTAGTAACCTCCTGGGCTTTTCGCCATTAGGTATCTGTGGCTCAAATTTGTAAAGCTGCTACCTGGTTTTCAGTGCATATGATCACAAAATTTTATCAAGTGGATATTCGAGCAGCCAAGGATTCGGCTTTCAGCCAGAGTGTACTGAGGGCTGCCGTATAAGGTCTGATGGCTATTTTTTGACAGGGTGTCTCCCTCCCCTCAAGGCTATTGCTCTTGGACGTCCCAGTAGGTAATGAATATTAGCCTAACTCTGTGTCCCATGATGTATGAAAAAGAAAATAGGATTTTTTTTTGTCATACTTACCTGTAAAATGCATTTCTTTAAGTACATCATGGGACACAGAGGTCCCTCCCCTCTTTTTGAGGTTTCAGTGCTTACTACAAAACTGAAGTACTTCCTGTATGGAAGGGGTTATATAGGGGATCACTTCCTGTCTAAAGACCTTTGGTCTACCAGTGTCCATTCACCTGGAGATGAAGTATAACCCAGTAGGTAATGAATATTAGCCTTACTCTGTGTCCCATGATGTACTTGAAGAAAGAGATTTTACAGGTAAGTATGACAAAAAACAAATTTTTTGTCATCTCCTACTGTGGGATTATCATTCAGTGTTTTTATTTATTTTTATTTTTTTTGAGCCTCTACTGTTTCCTGCTTTGTCTGTTTTCTTCTGATGTCATCTGTCTGTTTGGGTCCATTGACTTTTTGTTCTTCATGCAGGCTTTTTGTAATCTTGGCTTCCTTGTTGCCCACCCCTCAATGTTATTATTATTTTATTTATGTATTGCTTGAGGTTGTCCCTTGCTCTAAGAATAAATTCCTGTGCCCTGTACTGTACAATTAAAGCTGGCCAAAGTTGGATTGTTTTTCCACTGAAACCTAACGATGTTATGTTGATGTGCTATTGTATTTTGACAGGGGGACTCATCTGTTGTCAGAATACAATGGGTTATGTGTGTTTTGTTTGTATCTCACATTATGTTACAGGATTGTCCTTGAAATTATAGTAAATCCTTTTTTTTTTTTTTTTTTTTTTTTTTTTTTTTTTTTTTCTCTCTCTCTACAGGCTATGATCTCATGCAGAAAGATTACTGAATCAAGTCAGCGGGTGCAAGTCTATCTCAGTCAGATCATGGAGGCCTTGGCACAGTTCAGGTAGGGTCTTTAAAATTTTAGTATGAAGCTGTTGTAAATATTAAAAGGGTCCTTGCATTGATGATTTTTTTTTTTTTTTTTGATCACATTGATCTTACATAACTCTTATAAGTGATTGTACAGCTACTGTAATGCAATATTCCTATAATATAGCTATGACTTCATGAGTTTTGGCATTCTAATTCATGGATATTGTTTTTTCTGTCTTTTATCTGTGTGTGTATTCTACTATCCCTGAAAAGAACACTGAAATGAACATTCTATGATTTACCTTTGTTAGGTAGCATCATAGTATTGAGTAATGTTGTTATTGTAACACAATCAGTTTGAGTCATTAACACTTATTTAATATGGTGAAAAATATTTAGAGAGTAGGAGCGCTGACTAGTGTGTTAGTGTCAGGCATAGAGGAAGAGATCGCTGCGCTAACATTGATTAGTATGGCAATTTTTTTTTTTTTTTTTTTTTATGAAATAAACCTGAATGTGTGTACCAGGCATTGCAATTTGCGATTTGCACCTGTAGGAGTATGTCATGCCCTCAAGGTGTGGGTGTGTCAGATGATGAAATGGAGACCCAGCGCAACACAGACTGAGCCAGGCAGATAACCTGGAAGATTTTTACCATGCCCTTATCTTCTCAGTGGATGCATTTCAAAAGACTCTCATTTCATCTCAGCCTTCTCATTTGGGAGTCTTATCTGTACACATGTGCAGAATCTTATGGCTTAAAGGGGTTGTAAAGTCAGATGCTTTTTTTATCCTAATGCATTCTATGCATTAAGATTAAAAGTCTTCTGTGTGTAGCAGCCCCCCTAATACTTACCTGAGTCCCATCTCTGTCCAGCGATGTCCATGTGTGTCTCGGCCGTCCGAGACTCTCCCTCCTGATTGGCTGAGACGCAGCAACAGCGCCATTGGCTCCTGCTGCTTTCAATCAAAGTCAGTTAGCCAATCCAGACAGAGGGGGTGGGGCCAGACCGCATCCCTGTGTCTGAATGGATAAAAAAAGGAAGATGGATGTAGATAGAGTTCCTGGATAGCTGCACTCTGAAGAAAAAACATATTTATTGTTGAATATAAAAAATCCAAAGTACAGTCATGTGAATGGACACAGGGAACTGTGTTTCGGCTTGGTCGAATAAAGCCGAAAACTCTGTCCAGATCTGCCTTGGCCTTTAGTCGGTAGTACCTTGTTGCTGCATAAGAAGTTGAAGCTTGCAATACAAAAACCTACACGCCCTTCTGCTTTCGTCAATCATAGGCCTCAGGCTCTAAACCCAAGCCTCAGTCCCAACTCCGCAAAAAGACCTGAATTTCTAAACCTCTGTTAAGCGAGGAGACTTAAGAACTCCTGGTAGTGAAGGAATGCCCCCACTCTCTTAGGTGCGGGGACATTTCCTGGCCTTAGCGGATGTTTGGTGGGGAGGATTGGCTCCCTTGCATAGTTGCTTGAGGTTACAAGCTGGAATTTCTGAGCCTATTCATGGTTTCAGAGCCGAACGGCAACATTTGTTCCAACCTAGATCTCACAAATGGTTCCTGCATTTTGTGGTAGAAGGCTGACATTTTCAGTTTGCAGGGCTGCTACCTGGTCGGTTCATACTTTTAATGAAGTTTTACCTGGTGGATGTTTGGGCCACAGCAGATGTGAAGTTTGGTCAGCAGGTCTTGCAGGCAGCTGCGTGAGGCTCTAACCTGTTTTTTTTTTTTTTTTTTTGTTGTTTTTTTTTGGTCCTCTTGACTTGTTGCCGTGTGCCCTCCCCTTATATTCAGTTCTTTGAGAAATATCTATCCTAATGAAGGATTCCCCTGTGTCTTCTGTAATGTTCGATGGAGAAAATGGGATTTTTGTTTTACCTGTAAAATCCTTCTCGGAGTACATCACAGGCTATTGGGATCCTACCCCTCTTGTGTTGAGTTGAGAGGGGTTATGCTTAAGGCGTGTGTGTGGTGGTTTTTGTTTTTTTTGTTTTTTTTTTTTTTTGGTTCAGTCACCTGAAAGTGGCAGCAATAACCCTATCATAATGCTTATGAATATGCCAAGTGTCCTGAGATGTACTGCAAAAATGATCTCACCGGTAATCCAAAAATCCAATTTTTTTTTTTTTTTTGTATTGGGTTTTTATGTATATGGATTTATACTTTCATATAACTGAAAAGCTGTCGTGAGCTTTAAATTGCTTTTGTGTATTATTAGGGAGACCATCTGGAATCTGTACTGTGCCCCTCGCATTGCTGAACCAGTGTGGCTTACCATGATGTCCAGCACTACTGAGAAAGGTCAGCTTTGCCAGCATTTTCTCAAAGAGCTGACCTACCTAATTGAGCAACTTAACAAGAACCAGTAAGTACATCTTCGCCTCTGGTTATTTGCAAACACTTCTTTGGCCAGTGTACACAGCAAATAGTGAAAATGGTCTTTGTACTTGTTCAATGACCATGGTGTTCTTTGTCCTGTTCTTGCAAAAATGAAGGGCTGCCCTTAGCACCTTAGTTGCTGTGTTTAGATGAATGTTGCAAAACTATTTTGTAGTCAGCCAAGTGGTATATATAGTTTTGCTCAACGGAGAACACCTAGACAGACAAATGTGCTTCCTAGAGTGTAGGATACCAGCTCTTGATTATAACAATTATGAGAAAGTATCCGTGTTCCAAACAGCTAGCAAGAAATATTGGCTAGGTCTGCCCAATTATCCATGTGTCTTTCTGAAACCTCAGATGTTTAAAGGAATCTATGGTCACAGCACACACTTTTTCATCAGCATAATAATTGGAATACAAACAATTGTTTTTGACAATCCAACATAAGCTTACTTGAAAAATCTCCTTTCATGTTGTAAGTGCTTCCTATCTGCTGCAAACACTCTTCACAACTTCCTGGATTCCCTGCATGCTTTGCAGATTTTTCACTGCTGTTTACTCTTGATTTTTGGACTACATAGCCCATGGTACCTTGCTGCCTGCAATTTGGGTTTCCTCTAGTGACTGCAGCCTGAAACACCTCTCAGCACCTCTGTAGTTCAGAAGGCAGGATCTGTGAATTCTGTGACACAGCTTTTAACAGGTTAATACATGTCACAGAATTTGAGGAAGTAAATATGTGGGGATCTTCACAAAGTAAGTTTACAAACTTCAAAATCATTCAGATTTTTTAGGAGTAGACTAGAAATAATTGAATTACAATGTGGAAAAGAATATACTATTTTACATTTTGACTAAAGATCTGCTTTAGCTATTTAAAAACCTAAAAACAATTAATGGTCCACTTACTGTAAGACAAAATGTATGTTTTAGTTGGGAAAAGTCATTGACCAGGTTCTTTTTTATTCTGCTTGGTATTTTGTGTGTGGTGTGTTTGTTTTGTTTTTTTTTGTTTTTTTTTCCTATTAAGTTGAAACATATTTTTGCAAGTTTGTCATTGAGCAAAACGCTCGGTTTACATTTAACATTTTAAAATTTTATAGTTTTATTTGCCTTCACTCCATTTTGGCTGTGAAGGACCTTCTTCTGTGATTGCACCACCTCACCAAGTTCTTAGGTTTATAGGATATAATACAAAACCAAAGAATGTTCCAAGCTCAACTTGCCAGCCTGCAACCAACTGAATTAACCTGACTAACAGTTTGCATTTAAAAACAGGGGTTTATGGGGGCGTGTTTTTGACATGCAGCAGTGAGGATGCGTCTCTCCCAGGCTCCAACGCCAACACCTCAAACGTAGCACTTTATCGGCTTTTCTCTGCCACTATCTTCCTGCAAACTATGCGGAAGAGATCAGGCAAGTCCCTGCCTAAAAAAGGATCCTTGGTGGGCTCGATAAAACGCTTCCTAGCTGCCGAACCAGAAGACTCGGCAGAAATGGACGGCCTCGTGGAGTGAGCTCCAGTACAGGCTCCGCCTCCCGCCACCAGCCGGCTCGGAAGGCGAGGAGAGCACATCCAGACATTCAGGGGTCGTGGCCTTGGTGAGTGACTTAATTTACCAAAACAGAATTGGCATCTATGCTGCTGAGCCTCGAACGCGTTATTAAAAAAGAGGTCTCCGCTGTCCATTCGGACCTCTCCCAAGTGCTGGAGCGAGTGGAGGAGTCCGAACAGCGCCTAGATCGCCACGCGGTGGCCGTTAGAAATCTGCAAGCATCCACTGGCAGCCTTACAATAGCTCACAGAATGGCCCTTTATAAAATCGAGGACCAAGAGAACTGCAACAGGCGGAATAATATCCGGATCAGAGGCCTGCCTAATATCCGGATCAGAGGCGACTGGGGATGAGGATCTTCTCCCCTCCATCTGAGGTATCTTTAATGGCCTGTTAGGCCAATCGGCCGACCACCCCTTGAAAATCGACCAAGTTCATAGGGCCCTCAGCCCCCGCAACCTCTCCTCGGACATCCCTCGCGATGTCATTTGCAGAGCCCATTATTATGAGGAGAAAGAACTCCTTATGAAAGGCCAGAGATGTAACATTATTGGACTTTGACGGCGCACCACTTTAATTTTTTCCAGACCTGGCCAGATAGACTCTGGAGCGACGCAGGGCCCTGCGTCCACTGATGGAAAATTTGTGCGCTGCTTCCTTTAAATATAGATGGGGTTTCCCAGTGGCGCTGATTGCAAACAGACGGCAAAACATTGATTCTTCGGTTCCCTGAGGAATTGGAAAAATTCTGCATGGATGTCAGCATATCCCCGCCGGAGCTATCTGGATGGCAGGATGTTATACCGCCCATACCCAACAACTCCGAACCAAGATGGCAGAGGGTGGATCGTAAACAACGCTCTTCTACCTCCCTTCTTCACCCCAGCTGGAATAACTCCCAGGCCAGATAGCACGGGCCCCCTCACTCTTTGCACCTGGACTCGCCGGAACTCTCTCACTTGAGCTCTGTCAATAGTCTTTTAGTCTGGTATCTGGACCTTAAAGTATTTCACTGACCTGATGCTGTCACATAGGACAGATGATATGTTCCCGGTTTAATGTGTTCTATCTTCGGTTCTTAGTCATATGTTTATTATTAATGATATCGGGTTTAAGATTCTACAAAAAGTGCTGTTTACTAGCGTTAACTTTTGCAAATATGGTGTCGATCCCGGAGCCTCGTGATGGCGCCCACACCAATCCTTGGTGCCCGTTACTAGATGCACAGGATCACTCACCCCCCCCCCTTTATAGGACGCCGCGTGGCCTTATGTCCCCATGCTCCTGCTCCTCTTGGAGCGGCGGGTGTCGGTCCTCACGTGCGTCCTTCTCATGCACTGCAGATTGATGCGTGCATATGCTGACCATTCCCCCTGAGTGGTCTTTGGTCTTCGTGCTGCAAGTTGTTAATTGTTTTTCTTTTCTCCATTCTCTTTCTACTTCTCTTTTTTTCCTTATTCCCCCCCCCCCCCCCCTCCATCTTGACTTCACACCTTCTGCCTCAGGTACACTGATCGTGGTCGCCACCTGCTGGTCCCCATGGCTATGGTAAACTTAATATCTTTTAATGTACGGGGCCTATATGCCCCAGGAAAAAAGGCACAATTTGTATAGAGAGCTGGGTCGCCTGCGGAGTGATGTTTTCCTACAGGAGACCCACCTCGCACATACCACCTCTGTAAAACTCTTTTCCCAGCAGTACCCTACGTGGTACTATAGTTTATCAGATGTACATAAAGCAAAAGGAGTGGCCATGGGTTTTCGCAGAGGTACCTCATTCACACTGGAAACTATGTTAAGTGACCCAAATGGGCGTTTTCTGTTCCTGAGAGGCAACCTAGGCAGCATGCCATGTACTTTAGTGACTTTACAGTGGGGACGGAAAGTATTCAGACCCCCCTTAAATTTTTCACTTTGTTATATTGCAGCCATGTACTAAAATCATTTTAAGTTCATTTTTTTTTTTCCTCATTAATGTACACACAGCACCCCATATTGACAGAGAATTGTTGACATATTTGCAGATTTATTAAAAAAGAAAAACTGAAATATCACATGGTCCTAAGTATTCAGACCCTTTGCTCAGTATTTAGTAGAAGCACCCTTTTGATCTAATACAGCCATGAGTCTTTTTGGGAAAGATGCAACAAGTTTTTCACACCTGGATTTGGGGATCCTCTGCCATTCCTCCTTGCAGATCCTCTCCAGTTCTGTCAGGTTGGATGGTAAACATTGGTGGACAGCCATTTTTAGGTCTCTCCAGAGATGCTCAATTGGGTTTAAGTCAGGGCTCTGGCTGGGCCATTCAAGAACAGTCACGGAATTGTTGTGAAGCCACTTCTTCGTTATTTTAGCTGTGTGCTTAGGGTCATTGTCTTGTTGGAAGGTAAACCTTTGGCCCAGTCTGAAGTCCTGAGCACTCTGGAGAAGGTTTTCGTCCAGGATATACCTGTACTTGGCCACATTCATCTTTTCCCCTCGATTGCAACCAGTCATCCTGTCCCTGCAGCTGAAAAACACCCCCTCAGCATGATGCTGCCACCACCATGCTTCACTGTTGGGACTGTATTGGACAGGTGATGAGTAGTGCCTGGTTTTCTCCACACATACCGCTTAGAATTAAGGACAAAAAGTTCTATCTTGGTCTCATCAGACCAAAGAATCCTATTTCTCACCATCTTGGAGTCCTTCAGGTTTTTTTTTTTTTAGCAAACTTCATGCAGACTTTCATGTGTCTTGCACTGAGGAGAGGCTTCCGTCTGGCCACTCTACCATAAAGCCCTGACTGGTGGAGGGCTGCAGTGATGGTTGACTTTCTACAACTTTCTCCCATCTCCCGACTGCATCTCTGGAGCTCAGCCACAGTGATCTTTGGGTTCTTCTTTACCTCTCTCACCAAGGCTCTTCTCCCCCGATAGCTGTTTGGCCGGACGGCCAGCTCTAGGAAGGGTTCTGGTTGTCCTAAACGTCTTCCATTTAAGGATTATGGAGGCCACTGTGCTCTTAGGAACCTTAAGTGCAGCAGAATTTTTTTTTTTTTTTTTTTTTTTGTAACCTTGGCCAGATCTGTGCCTTGCCACAATTCTGTCTCTGAGCTCTTCAGGTAGTTCCTTTGACCTCATGATTCTCATTTGCTCTGACATTCACAGTGAGCTGTAAGATCTTATATAGACAGGTGTGTGGCTTTCCTAATCCAGTCCAATCAGTATAATCACACAGCTGGACTCAAATGAAGGTGTAGAACCATCTCAAGGATGATCAGAAGACATGGACAGCACCTGAGTTAAATATATGAGTGTCAAAGCAAAGGGTATGAATACTTAGGACCATGTGATATTTCAGTTTTTCTTTTTTAATAAATCTGCAAAAAATGTCAAATTCTGTGTTTTTCTGTCAATATGGGGTGCTGTGTGTACATTAATGAGGAAAAAAATGAACTTAAATGATTTTAGCAAATGGCTGCAATATAACAAAGAGTGGGAAATGTAAGGGGGTCTGAATACTTTCCGTCCCCACTGTATATTCCCCCAATCGTGACCAGGCTGGCTTTATAGCTTCCACTCTTAAACTGAGAGAATTTTACGCGCGGGTGTATTCTCCTGGCTGGAGGCTTCAACACCCCATTGGAACCTGCCCTAGACACATCCAAAGGGAGATCTAGTATCTCACATAAACGTCTGGTTTTTATACGCAAACATTTACATGAATCTCAGTCTGGAAGATTATACACCCGCGCACAAGAGACTATACCCACTTCTCCCAAGTTCACCACACATACTCTAGAATTGATTTTTTTTCTTCATTGATCATCATCACCTCTCATTACTCGAGAGTGCTCTTATTGAGTCCTCTCCTATCTCTGATCATGCTCCAATCCTGCTTAAAATTAAAAAATTCCGGCCTTGCCACAAGTCCAGAAACTGGAAGCTTAACGAAGCTCTCATAGCTGAGGACATGGATAAAAAACAAATGGGTAAGGAACTATCCCACTATTTCTCGGAAAACACACAGCCTGACATCTCACGGGGGATACTCTGGGAAGCCCACAAGGCCCATATTCGCAGTAAACTAATAGAATTGAATTCTAGGAAAAAGAGGGAGGAAACATTTCAACAATCTAAGTTACTTAGCGAAATTAAAGAATTGGAACAACAGCATAAGGCTAGACAATCTCAAGCAGTATTTCATACCTTGACCTTGAAGAGGGAGGAACTAAAATCCCTTTTCCACATAGAACAGAAGCAGCAGGCCCGCATAGTGGCCCAAAGTTTCTATGAATGGGGTAATAAGCCAAGTAGACTATTGGCCCATTCATTGCAGCAAAGCTTCCTTTTTTGCTTCCTTTTTTATAGCAAAAATTAAAAATTTGTCAGCTAATTTAGTACACGATACTCCAGCTATAGCTAAGGAATTACGAGCGTTCTACCAACATTTGTATCATGTTCAACACTCTGTAACGGATCAGGACACTATAGATAGTCCCTGATAAGCTTATCCTGAGCAAGCCAACCTACCTAGGTTGTCATCTGACACCTTAGCTACTCTGGATGGGGAGCACACCACCTCAGCTACGCATTGCTCTAAAAGCTATGGCCAATGGCAAAGCACCTGGCCCTGATGGCTTTACAGTAAAGTATATCTGAACCTTTGCAGATATCTTGCTGCCAATTTGCCAATGCAATCTCTGCCGGTGGTGCCCTCCGACCTGAAACTATTCATGCACATATTACTGTTATTCGTAAACCGGGTAAAGACCCCAGCAATTGTGGAAGCGACCGCCCTATTTCGTTGTTGAACATTGATGCGAAATGATACGCTAAAGCTATTGCAAACAGACTCCTCCCCCTGATCCCACAGTGGGTCTCCAGTGACCAAACGGGTTTCATCCCAGGCAGGGAGGCGAGGGACAATTCCCTTCGCATCCTTTCCTTAATGGCTCATGTTCGCAGGTCTTCCCAGTCCACCATATTACTGTCAACGGATGCGGAAAAAGCGTTCGATAGGGTGGACTGGGATTATCTCATGGCAACGTTATCCCACCTGGGTATTGGGACTCCCCTCTTAACCCAAATCGCGGCCCTGTATAACTACCCTACCGCCCAGTTGTGCATAAATGGCACTCTCAGCGATCCCTTCCCTCTATATAATGGTACTCACCAGGGATGCCCCCTTTCGCCCATTTTATTCGCCTTATCGTTAGAACCTTTTCCTATCCACAGTGAGACATAACCCCTCTATTCATGGGATTGCCCTAGGAGAACTAGAACACAAGTATGCTGCATACGCGGATGACATCTTGTTTTATGTACAACAACCCCTGATATCCCTTCCTAGCCTTATGTCAGAATTCTCAACGTTTAGTGATATTTCCCATTTTAAAATTAATATGACAAAGTCTGAAATATTAAATATTTCTATTCCCGCTAAGTTTGTAATCCAACTGAAACGGTAATTTCCCTTTAGTTGGCAAGAACATAAGATTAAATATTTAGGCATTTACCTCACTTCAAACCCGGCAGCCCTATTTCGTACTAACGTCCTGCCCCTACTGAACACGATTAGGTCAGAAATGGTCACAAATAGCTCATTCATGGATGGGAAGGATTGGAGTTGTGAAGACGAATATATTGCCCAGGTTGCTGTCTATGTTCCAAATGATCCCGTTTGGAATTCCTGCGGGTTTCTTTACGATAATTATATCTTTACTTGGTAAATATGTATGAAACAGAAAACGACCCAGACTTGCTAGGACCCTCCTCATTAGACCCAAAAGAGAAGGGGGCTTAGCTCTGCCTGATCTTAAAAGATATTTTTTGGCAATTGTGTTGAGTAGAATCTCTGGAAGTACCATAAAGACTATAAGCTGTGGGCGAACCTGGAAATAGAGCCCAGCAGCTCGGATCTTTTCACACAAATATAGATCCCTAAGAAATGTAGAAACCCTGGCCCCAACCCCACCTCCGCTTTCACGCTCCACCCTCATGGTGTGGGACTCGTTGAGTAAGGCAAATAAATGGCCATGTAACTCCCCTCTCCTGCCTCTGACCGGACATAGACCCTAAGATTCATACCTGGAACCTGGGGACAGTAGCTCTATTACATCAAGTAACCACCCCAATGGGTATTGTCCCCTTGGCTACAATATCACTTAACTCTATAGTGTCGCCCATGGATCAGTGGAGATACCGCCAGCTGGTGGCTTTTGTTCATTCTCTTCCAAAACCCATACGGTCCATTTCGGAATTGTCACCTATAGAAGCCGCTTTCTCTGAGGACCAAGCAGTGGAAAAACCTGTCTCCCACTTCTACCAAGCACTGCAAACACTAACCCCCACAAGAGAGCCTACCTTTCTAAACAATTGGGAAAAAGATCTGCACAAAGAGTTGTCAGCAGTTCAAAGATCAACCATCCTAATTATGTCACATACATCTTTTGGGGCCTCAAATGGTGGAGGTGAATTAAAAACTGCTGACAAGATGGCATTACACCCCTGTGATCCTCCACAAAAACTTTCCTCAAGCATCACCGCTGTGTTGGAGGGGCTGTGGGGAACGAGCAACTCACGCTCACATCTGGTGGTTCTGCCCACTTATCCGCCCATATTGGCTGGCTATATTACATTGGGCCAAGGATCCGAGATCTCCAATGATCCGTGGGTTGTATTGCTACATTGTACAGGCAAATCAGTGAGAACATATAAGAAATCCATCACACCGCATCTCCTCAATGCGGCAAAAGCGCTCATTCCCCACTTTTAGAAACTACCAATTGTACCTACTTTATGCCAATGGCTACTGGAAGTAGACCATACGTATTATATGGAAGACCTCACTTTCTCCCTTAGAAATAAATCGGACCTAATAAACAAAATATGATCCTGCTGGTTTGCCTTTTAAATATACAGCTGCATACGTGGACATTATGTCTAAACCTAAGTAATATGTTTTTAGTTGTTTACATCACAGGAAGGGGATTGGACTGAGGCAGGCTTATTCCCCCCCCACCTCCTCTTTCTTTTCTCTCCTCTTATTCTCTAATTTCTCTCTTCTTCTTTCCTTCACTTACTGATTATGTTCTCAAGGTATTATGCTTAAAGAGGAGGGCCAGTCAAAAAAAAAAATAAAAAAATTTAAAGGTCAGCAGCTACAAATACTGCAGCTGCTGAATTTTGATTGGACACTTACCTGTCCCAGGGTCCAGCGATGCGGGGGATCGAAGCCCCGCTCGTCTCCCCCTCCGTTCAGCGGCGTCGGCATTGCAACTGTGGGTGCCGGGCTGTGGCTTCACAGCCTGGCACCCACTGCGCATGTGCGAGTGGCATCGCGCGCCGTGATTGGCCGCTCAGTCACCTGGGACCTGTAATGGGTCCCGGATGATTGACAGGAGGGAGGGAGCAGAGCTGAGCCCTTCCTGTGCCGAGACGGAAGTGATGTCACCAGCCCAGGCACTGAAAGAGGCAGACTACGAGGGACCCCCTAGCAACAGGCATTTAGAGGTGAATAAAAAAAAAATATATATCCAAATTTTTTTTGTATAATTTTTTTTTTTTTTTTTTTTTTTTTTTTTTGGGTGGAACCCCACTTTAAATAAAGAAAATTTTACAGGGAAGATACTGACGCATATACCCAGTTTAAGACAGAGTTGTTACAGAGTTTGACCAGTTTGTAAGTGATGAGGCCCTTGAGCCTCGACACAGGTTATAGATGGTGTTTAAATACCACTCTGCACTTATAACTCTACTCATATGGTCAAATGATTGATATGTATATTACGAGGTTTACTCATCAACATGTTTAATTCTTCTCTGTACCATATACTGTACAAGGTACCTTATGCATATTACTTTCTAATTTCTAATAAAAACTGATTAAACAAAAAAAAAAAAAAAAAGGGGTTTAGTTTGCACACATTTGCAAATGCGGAGGCCGTCACAAGGCGCCCCATTATTATCCGCAGTCCTAACTACATTTTTGAGAACCTCCCTAGTAGAAGCACAACGCAACTGTTAGACAGGTAACTTCGGTTGGTTGCAGGCTGGCTGATCAGTTGAGCTGGGTATTTTCTTTGGTTTTGTTTTACATGCGTTGCCCTTCCATGTGCTCCTTGCAGCGAAGGCCAGTTATAGGTGGGGCAGCGCCCATTAGTCCATTAGTTTGTATTATAAGATATAATGTGGTTGCTGCCATTTTTGGCTTTGACTTAATGTGGATGAACACAAATTTTTTTTTTTTTTTTTCATTAGGTTTTTTGCAGCACTTCTCACTGCAGTTTTAACTTACCACTTGGCATGGGTTCCCACTGTAATGCCAAATGACCATCCTCCTATAAAGTCTTTCAGTGAAAAGCACACGTCTCAGTCTGTCAGTCTGCTGGCCAAATCACATCCGTATAATCCTCTTTGGGCACAACTTGGTGAGTATTGCTCACATAGAGGGAAAAATGCATTTGACGTATTGACCCAGTGGCGTTGATTTACTAAAACTGGAAAGTGCAAAATCTGGTGCAACTGTGCTTTTGTAGCTAATCTGCTTCTAACTTCAGCTTGTTTAGTTAAGCTTTGGCAAAAAATCCTGAAAGCTGATTGGTTTCTATGCAGAACTAAATCAGATTTTGCAGTTTTGGCGAATCTACCCCACTGTTCTTTTTATGTTAACGAATATACCACTGTCTGCTACTATATTTTTTTCAAATTTTGTTTTAAAAAATACCAACTTTTTATCTATTTTGTCCTATAGGAGACCTTTATGGGGCTATCGGATCACCAGTTAGAATGACTCGAACCGTTGTGGTTGGGAAACGCAAGGACTTAGTCCAGCGCATTCTCTACATCCTCACTTATTTCATCCGCTGCTCAGAACTACAGGAAAATCGTTTGGTGAGGGACAGGGTCTTAAAGAGAGGCGAACAAGTGGTACAGGGCAGCAATGTCACAACCTCTCTGGAGAAGGGAGAAGTGGAAGAATCAGAATATGTGTTTGTGACTCTGAACAATGAATCTGCTCTGGTCTCTCCTTCGCTACCTTCTAATGCAGGCTCAGCGAGTCCTATAAAAGCTAGTGGATCTGAGGCTTCTGACCTTTTCTTAAAGGTTAACAACGGGGAGAATTCTCTTCAAGTAGAAAGTGACAACCAAGCACCATCAGGACAAGCTAGCAATGAATCTTCAGCGATTAACGTCTGCTCTTGCAGAGAAAATACAACCCTAATTAAAGAAGCCAAAGTGGAAACTTTGGTTTCAGTCACAAGAACTCCAGTCTATAACGTTGAAGATTCACGTATTTCACAGCCTATAACATCTCAAGCTAAAGGAAAGCACTGGGCCAACAAATATAGTGACATGGATACTTCAGTGAAACTGACAGACTGGGCAAAGGAAATTCTGTCTGCTGATGGAAGAGGTGAATCTTCTCCACCACAGAAGGTGACATTTAAAATGGGATCTTCCCCATCTCCAGACAGTGATTTGGAACTGTACAGAAAGAACCTGGAGGGAAATGTTCAATCACTGCGATCTGACTCCATGCAGCCATCATCTGCACCTAATCGCGCACTTGCTGCTCACAGAAAAAAGATTTTGTGCTCACGAATTCCATCTTGTGAGGAAGGTTCTAGTATATTTGATGAATATTTTGTGGAGGGTAACAGTATTCAAACAAATACAGTAGACAGCCTTCCACCTCACCCCTTATTATCCGAAAAATGTTTTGCTTCTAGTGATTTTTCTGCAGCTAACTGTACAGGTACAAGTATGAATGGCAAGGACTTGATTGATGCTGCACAGGCAGGGTCTGGTATATGCTCTGTTCAAACAGCCTCTTTAAATGTCCCCTGTGGGGATCAAGGCATAAGGACTGAAGTCAGGGCAGTGAGAGACATTCCAAGGAACGAGAGCTGTGACAGTGCACTCGGCCAAAGTGATGAAGAAGCAAATGCTGGTCACATCATTTCAGAAAATTTGGACCATGGTGATCATGATGCTGAAGTCGAACTTCCTCTTCCCAGGTAAGAACAGTGTCAGAAAATTACTGTTCCTGTTTTTGTCTTTTTTTTATAAATATACAGTTTTTATAATTTTTGAAGTTTGCTTAATTTTCTGAGTCTTTTAGGAATCTCTGGGATTAGAATTTTGGAATTGTGTGGTACAGTGCACTGTGATATTCAGTAACTGCAGACAATCAGGTTGACAGGCGGACTAGTGGAAGTTTCTGGATAATATGGGCTATTAGACTCTAAGGGGTTGATTTACTGAAAGTGGAGAGTGCAAAATCTGGCGCAGCACTGCATAGAAACCAATCAGCTTCCAGGTTTTTTTTTTTTTTTTTTTTTTTTTTTTTTCAAAGCTTAACTAAAAAAGCTGAAGTTAGAAGTTGGCTGTCATGCACAGCTGCACCAGATTTTGCACTCTCCAGTTTTAATTTTTATTTAATGTAAAGAGTGTTTATACATAGCAGTTACGTGTTTGTGTTTTTTTTTTTTTTTTTTTTTTTTGTAATGGAAATTGAGAGTGCTTATGTTTAATTTGTATTCCTTAGGTCAGACATCATTAGCAGTCCAAGTGTGAAGAACTTTGGGAGGTCTCTATTTGGAGGATACTGTTCCACATACATGCCAGACCTAGTGCTTCATGGGATTGCCAGTGCTGAAAAACTGAAGCAGTGCCTGACGGCCAGTCTGGCGCACTCCACACTAGTATGTTCTGTTTATGCACTAAACTGGTACTATGAGGGGATTTGTTTGGCTTTGGAATTTTCTTGCAATGCTTGACAGGTTGAGGTCTAGACAGATATTACCTGTGATCTTGGGATAGGCTGATTTTACCAGGAAGGGCTCTACAGAGATACACTGCAAATGGTATAGATGAGGGATGCTGCATCCACTGTCGGTTTAATCATACAGTGTGAAGTAGAGGTGGATGCAGAGCGCCCTTTACCTTGACAGTGGCCATGAAAACGGTTGTGAAGGCATGGTTGGCGACTAATTCTCTATGCCCTCTGGGTATATCTTGCCACATAACCCTCTCTAGTGTAATCCAAGGTTATTGAAATTTATGTCAATACCCGAGCCGAGTGTGTGGGCACTCAAGGGTATCAAGTATGTGGGCCAGATATGTACTGGGGGGCCGTTTACAAACTTTTGATGAGCTAAAACGTAACTAACACCATTTAATTAGGTTTCTGCAACTCTGGCACACCTTTTAATGCCCAATTTGAAAATTCCCAGGTGGCTCTATACACCTTAGGGATGATTCTTTACCCAAGACCTTGTCTATCATATATAAAATGTTATTACCCAATGTGCACATGGGCCTAGACGCTCTTAGAGCTAAGTGGGTGACGGACTTTCCCTTTCTGGACGCCGAGGACTGGGAGGAAATGTGGGGTGCTCCTTCTCTCAATGTGTTTTGGGCAGGGAAAGACTGATCCAATTTAAAACCGTCCATAGTGTGGATTTTACACCCATGCGCTTGCACAAAATCTATCCCTCCATACCAGATGCCTGCTGGAGGTGTACCTCACCAGCAGCAGACTTTGTACATGTATTCTGGGACTGCCTATTGAGACCTTTTGGACTGGGGTCACTGCAACTATTTTGGCAGTCACTACAATCCAAATGCCTCTGATGGTGGACGTATGTTTACTGGGACTTGTAAATCCTCTGGCCCATAGCTGGGCCGTTAGAACCCTCATAGGACTACTGCTTTACTATGCTCGAAAAGCCATTGTCCTACGATGGAAATCGCCTTCTGCCCCATCAATTAACTTGTAGAAACGTTTGATTAATACAACCCTCTCGCTATATAAAACTACATACTTATCCAGAGGCTGTGCCAGGAAATTTCATAAAGTTTGGAACCTTTGGGTGCGTTCCCCTAGTAAGAATGTTGCTTCCCCAGATGATTAATTTATGACTATGTTGGTTTTGGCTAAATATATGGTGTTGACATTGGTGGCCTACCCTACAGTAATATTTTGTTCTACCAAGCTGCACCTGTTATCTGGGATCGGGGAGGGGGTGTTCTTTGCGCTCTTTATGCTTTTTATCATCCTTTTTCAACTCATGCCTTGTAGGATGTCTGAGGGGGGATTGTTTAGACTAATTGGAATGTCATTGGAATGTCCGTACATCTCGGCCTTCACTGGCGGATGGAGCGTACCACTTGTAACGACTAGATTTAGGTACTGCAAGTGAGCCTGGGTATGCCCAATAGGCTTTGTTTTGTAACGCTACCTTGGAAAACTGTAAAAAAAAAAAAAAAAAAAAGTAGAGATAAAGAACATTGTAGCTTTTGCTAGGCAAATGCCTAAGAATTGTAGGCAGAAACTCTAGTGTGCACAACAAAAGAAATAAACTGAAGTTTTGAAATGTCAGTAGCGTTAGATAATGCTGACATTAGATTGTTTCTGTTAATAATCCAGCTGTGCTTTGTGAACAATGTACGTGCTGAAATATATTGGCTTTTAAAGGTTAAAAATATTGGAGATTATTAGAGATTATTAGATAACCTAGTAACATCAACAAATCAGATGTCTGTTTTTGGTGATAATTCTATTGAAGGCACACATTCATCTTGTAAATGGAAGGTGGCAGGGCTCAGAAAATAGGTAGGACATCCTTGTGAAAAATTATCTAGGGTTGTAGCATTAAGTCCAGCAAAATCTTCTTCTTCTTTTTATTTTTTTTTTTTTTTTTTTGGGACAGGCTGGTGAAGGGTTAAAGTGGTGCTAAATCTTCAAGTTTTTTTTTTTTTTTTTTCCTCTTTAATGCATTAAGGTAAAAAAACCTTTTGTGCAGCAGGATCCCCCCCCTTATTCTTACCTGAGCCTGTTCCCATCATGTGATGTGCATGAGAGCAGTGGCTCTCACCGCTGTCTCCCTTCTCATTGAGCAGATTGACAGCAGAGAGAGCCAATGGCTCTCACTGCTATCATTCAAATGCTATGATGAGGGAGCGGGAGGTTGAGCCAAATCCCCCAGTCTGTGTCAATAGATGCAGACAGGGCGGCTTGGAAGTGACCCCCCACATGTGCCCCCAAGGGCAGCGGCTTTCTGTGGGGGCACTCGCCAAAGAGTAGGGACCTGGATCACCAGTGGGGGCCCAGAAGAGGAGGCTCCAGGCTGCCCTGTGCAAAACTGTCATGTACCTTGCGACTGAGCCTGTCAAAGGGAGGCCTCCCTGTACAGCCCTGGCTCAGGGTCCACTGATGTTGCAATAGTGTCCGCGAGAGCACGGTGAGGTATGAGTGTCTGTGTAGTCTTCCACTGCTTGCAGTGGTGCGTCACCAGAGTTGGCCGGATAGCTGGAACAGCAGATGGCAACAGGCAGCAGTAGACAGCTGCTGATTGCAGGTACAGGAATACTGGTGGCCCACAGCAAAAGAAGCACCAGCGGGAACTAGGCACCATGCAAGCAGGACAGACTAACAACTGCATGCAAAGTCAGACAAGCCAGGTCAGCAACAGACTGTTAGGTGCAGGCATGGGTGGCAGGCAGAGAATTGTAAGGCGACAGGCAGAGGTCGGCAACACAAGATCAGGCAGATGAGCAGGCAGAGCAAAGTCCAGAGACCAGGTCGGGCAGGTAGCGTTCAAGCAAGGTCAGGAGCAAGCCAGGTCAATCACAGAAGTCAGCAGAATTGGATACAGGAAGATGGGTACAGCTGCAGATCAGACAGCAATGAACTAGTGCAGCTGCTCCACTTGTATAGGCCACTTGGCGCCAGTATTATTGGTGAATGCGTGCCTGTGCATGCTCATATAGGTGTACACAGCAAGATGGCCACTCGCAGGGCCAAGTCTGCGCATTTGCGTGCGCCTCGGAACTTCAGCTGCGCCATGGCCAACGCATTGACAAAAAGCATTGCACAGAGCAGGTAAGTATATGTTTGTGTTTTGTTTTGTTTTTTTATTAAAACAAAGTTTTAACCACTTCCTTACCATGCCAATTCTGATATTTCTCTCCTACATGTAAAAATCATAATTTTTTTTGCTAGAAAATTACATAGAACCCCCAAACATTATATATGTTTTTTTAGGAAAGACCCTAGAGAATACAATGGCGGTTGTTGCAACTTTTTATCTCACCCGATATTTGCGCAGGAATTTTTTGAACATGTTTTTTTTTGGGAAAAAAACAGTTTTGTGTTTTAAAAAAAAAAACAAAACCGTAAAGTTAGCCCAATGTTTTTGCATTCCCCCTGTGAGGAGATGCCGCTGATCGGCTCTCCTCGCCTCACACTCTGTGAGTGTGAGGCGAGGAGTGCCGATTACCGGCACTTCCTTGTTTGCATGTGACCGGCTGTGATTGGACACAGCCAATCACATGGTTAAAGAGTCATGGACGCACCATGCCCTAGCAACATGGCGCAGCTGTTGGGAGCGAGCGGCCGTTCTGGGATGCTGTCATATGCCGTCGTCCCATAACGATAGCTGCACCGCCCTGCCGTCATGTGGCGGGGCAGCAAGCAGTTAACCGCTTCTGGACCACCCCACGTACATTTACTGAGACATGGCAGCATGAGTGCGCAAAATCATGTACCTGTATGTGATTTAGCGCACACGTTTTTAGGGGGGGCATGTGCGCCACTCTCGCTGTGATTGAACACAGTGGGAGCCAATCAGTGGGTCCGGCGGCTGCGATGACTGCTGCAACCCTCCGATCGTTCATAAGAGACGGAGCAGCGGTGTGCCGATGTAAACAAAGCACACCACTGCTCTGTCAGGGAGGAAAAGAGGTTGTGTTTTCAGCTAAGCTGAATCGCGATCTATGATCTCTTTTCCTCCAGTGAATCCACTCCCCCACAGTTAGAAAACACCTCCCAGGGAACACCTTTAACCCCTTGATCTCCCCTGTATTTAACTCCTTCCCTGCCAGTGTCATTTTATACAGGGATCAGTGCAATTTGTTAGATCTGATCACTATATTGGTGTCACTGGTCCCCAAAAAGTGTCACTTGTGGTCAGATTTGTCTGCTGCAATGTCACAGTTCCGCTAAAAATTGCAGATCACTGACATTACCAGTAAAAACAATTAAAAAATTTAAAGTCCCTAAATCTATCCCATATTTTGTAGACACTACAACTTTTGCGTAAACCAATCAATATAGGCTTATCGGGATTTTTTTTTACCAAAAATATGTAGAAGAATACATATTGGCCTAAATTGATGAAGAAATTCGTTTTGAAAAAAAAAAAAAAAAATTGTCAGTCTTTTTTTTTTTTTTTTTGATTATAGCGCAAAAAATAAAACACGCTGCTGTGATCAAATACCACCAAAAGAAAGCTCTATTTGTGGTTGGGGAAAAAAGACATCAATTTTATTTGGGAACAGCGTTGCACGACCGCGCAGTTGTCAATTAAAGCGACCCAGTGCCATATTGCAAAAAATGGCATGGTCAAGAAGGGGGTTGAAGTAGTTTTTAAACGTATCGCTCTGATTTTTATATATATATATATATATATATATATATATATATATATATATATATATATATATATATATATATATATATATATATATATATATATATATATATATATATATATATATATATATATATATTATATAATATATATAATGCACCAGTTTCTGTCCTGGGGTGACCACAGAAAATCAAGTAAATCTCCTACCACAGGGACAGAAATAGCAATAAAAATCCTCCAGATGCTGCCAGCCTTCCCTACTGTACTTGATAAATGAGGATATTTTCTCTGTTATAGAAACAGCAAATAATATAAATATATATACATACATACATATATACATATATGCTTTGGCTTGGGCTCAGCATTGCCATTTAATAAAACAGATGGTGCTTGTAATTTTATAATAGAGGTGGGAAGCAGTGTTATAAGCACATGTAATGAATTATCTTAAAAGTGGAACTTCCGCTCATCAGCTTTAAAGGACACACCCCTAGGTGCCTTCCCAGTAATCCTACCCCACTCTGTGAGTCCTTAGTTATGTGCTAGAGTCTAAAAGTGAGGGACCTTTCTCACTGAGCATCTAGGTGGATCCCAACTTAAAACTGCTGATGGAGCATTTGGTCACAAGGTTCTCACATGGGCTCTGAAGTGTTCGGTTTGCCCCATTGTCACCCACCCTTCCTATTCATTGCTTGGGTATGTTTCATGATTTATAAATATTCTGCCTGTGTCATGTATTGTACAATTTAAGATTAAAGAGGAGTTTGGACTTGGCTGTAAATTCCATATCTTGGAGTAAAGGGCACAAGCCACCCTACCTTCCATTCCTTGGTCTACTCTCCATTGTTTGCTACAAAACAGAGTGCTTACAGAGAGAATCAGGGTTATAGGGGAGGAACCAGTGGGCATGTCCTAATGCTTTGCCAGTGTCCAATGGTCTGAAGGTACACATGGTGTATGAATATTCTGCTTTACCGGTAAGCTAAAATTAAGGATTATTTAAATGAGGGTTAAATATGAGTGTTTGAAATAACTCTAGGGTTCAAGTCTGGTGGTTTGTGTGGTTTTTTTTTTTTTTGTTTTTCTTCAATTTGTGCTTGCCTGCAAAAACACTGACCCATATATGATACATGAATTCAGTGCGTAATATGTGTGTGTTTGTTTTTTTTTTTTTGTTTTGTTTTTTTCTTCATTGTTTTTAGCACCCTGTGTTGGATGAACCTCTTGCAGAAGCTGTTTGTATTGTGGCGGATACAGATCGATGGAGTGTCCAGGTTGCCAGCAGCCAGAAGACCACTGTGGACAACACCAAACTTGGCACAGATGTCTTGGTGTCTAATCAAGTGTGCAACTTACTTCAGACCATTTTACACCTGTATAAACTCAAAACCCCGCCTTTATTTGTAAGTATCTGACCATAGAATTGGCATTCTGCAGTACAGTGGAAACTGCATAACCTAACCCAATTTTTAGAGTCATGTGATTTATTTATTTGCAGTTTTTATTATCTTTGTGCCTGTCCTGTCATCTGAGTTCTGCTTGTTTCCGTCAGGTATGGTTGGGTGCTCTGACGTTTCAGCGAAGCTTTTTACCATGGGTTATGCAAGGCTTTGACTCAAATTCTCCAATTATTTGCTTGCCCCCTCTCCAATGCCTTCTTCAGCAGGCTCTATATCTGATTTACCTGCAGCCTTAAGCCTAGTACACACCACACAGACCGAATGTCGGGCGGCATCTGCCGGTTCAATAGAAAACGGGCGTCATTAACGTGTGTACTGCATTAGCCAGTCTGATTGAAAATCTGAAGATTTAGTTTTTTTAAAAAAAAAATGGCTGTTACTTACATTTAACTACATTGCACTCCTTGGTTTTTAGAGGCACTGGTGATGTAGGGAGGGCCTCACAGATGTATCCTGTGATGGCTACCTTGCCGTCCTGGAAAAAAAAAAAAAATATATATATATATATATATATATATATATATATATATATATATATATATATATATATATATATATATATATATATATATATATATATATATATATATATATATAATTTTTTGTTTTTTTTTTGTTTTTTTTACTGAGATGTCTAAGTGTCACAAGGGCAATGGGGGTGGGTTAGAATCCTAAGAAGCATCCAGAAATTGAAACCTCTGCTCTTAAAATGGCCACCAGGAAAAAATACAAGAAAAACTTTCAAGGAAGAGCATATTTTTGTTACATCTTACAGTAGCCTTTTACATGGCGGATTTACTTTCTTTGTGACACTATGGGAAAATGTACCAATAAAGGATGCACCTGTCCTTAAGGCACCAACTAATAAGCGATTAGAAGCCCTTTCCAGAGCACTGTTCTTACTGGTAGGTCCTGCTTAACACCTGATCCTGACAGTGACACTACTTTGCAAACCATGTCTGGCCTTATATTGCGGCCAGCCTAAGGCACACCTGTGCAATAATCATGCTGTCTAATCAGCATCTTGATATTCCACACCTGTGAGGTGGATGGATTATCTCGGCAAAGGAGAAGTGCTCACTAACACAGATTTAGACAGATTTGTGAACAATGTTTGAGAGAAATAGGCCTTTTGTGTACATAGCAAAAGTCATAGATCTTTAAGTTCAGCTCATGAAAAATAGGGGCAAACGCAAAAGTGTTGCATCTATAATTTTGCTCAGTGTGTGTGTGTGTGTGTATATGTATGTGTATATGTGTGTGTGTGTGTGTGTGTGTGTGTGTGTGTGTGTGTGTATATATATATATATATATATATATATATATATATATATATATATATATATATACACATACACACTGAGCAAAATTATAGATGCAACACTTTTGCGTTTGCCCCTATTTTTCATGAGCTGAACTTAAAGATCTATGACTTTTGCTATGTACACAAAAGGCCTATTTCTCTCAAACATTGTTCACAAATCTGTCTAAATCTGTGTTAGTGAGCACTTCTCCTTTGCCGAGATAATCCATCCACCTCACAGGTGTGGAATATCAAGATGCTGATTAGACAGCATGATTATTGCACAGGTGTGCCTTAGGCTGGCCGCAATATAAGGCCAGACATGGTTTGCAAAGTAGTGTCACTGTCAGGATCAGGTGTTAAGCAGGACCTACCAGTAAGAACAGTGCTCTGGAAAGGGCTTCTAATCGCTTATTAGTTGGTGCCTTAAGGACAGGTGCATCCTTTATTGGTACATTTTCCCATAGTGTCACAAAGAAAGTAAATCCGCCATGTAAAAGGCTACTGTAAGATGTAACAAAAATATGCTCTTCCTTGAAAGTTTTTCTTGTATTTTTTCCTGGTGGCCATTTTAAGAGCAGAGGTTTCAATTTCTGGATGCTTCTTAGGATTCTAACCCACCCCCATTGCCCTTGTGACACTAGACATCTCAGTAAAAAAAAAAAAAAAATTTATATATATATTTTTTACTCACGGTTAGTGGTTGGCTGAAGCCATTTATTATCAATCAACTTTGTTTACTTTTTTAAATCATAATGACAACAGAAACTACCCAAATGACCCTGATCAAAAGTTTACAGGTGATTTTGGCCTGATATCATGCACACAAGTTGAGACAAAGGGGTTTGAATGGCTATTAAAGGTAACCATCTTCACCTGTGATCTGTTTGCTTGTAATTAGTGTGTGTGTATAAAGGTCAACGAGTTTCTGGACTCCGGACAGACCCTTGCATCTTTCATCCAGTGCTGCACTGATGTTTCTGGATTCTGAGTCATGGGGAAAGCAAAAGAATTGTCAAAGGCTCTGCGGAAAAAGTTAGTTTCTCTCAAACATTGTTCACAAATCTGTCTAAATCTGTGTTAGTGAGCACTTCTCCTTTGCCGAGATAATCCATCCACCTCACAGGTGGATGGAAAAGAATTGTCAAAGGTTCTGCGGAAAAAGTTAGTTGAACTGTATAAAACAGGAAAGGGATATAAAAAGACGTCCAAGGAATTGAGAATGCCAATCAGCAGTGTTCAAACTCTAATCAAGAAGTGGAAAATGAGGGATTCTGTTGAAACCAAACCTTGGACAGGTAGACCAACTAAAATGTCAGCCACAACTGCCAGGAAAATTGTTTGTGATGCAAAGAAAAACCCACAAATAACTTCATGGGAAATATAGGACTCTCTGAAAACATGTGGTGTGGCTGTTTCAAGATGCACAGTAAGGAGGCACTTGAAGAAAGATGGGATTGCATTGTCGAGTCACCAGAAGAAAGCCATTACTACACAAATGCCACAAAGTATCCTGCTTGCAATACGCCAAACAGCAGAGAGTCAAGCCTCAAACCTTCTGGCACAAAGTAATTTGGAGTGATGAGACCGAATTTGAGCTTTTATGCCACAACCATAAATGCTTCATTTGGAGAGGATTCAACAAGGCCTATGATGAAAGGTACACCATTCTTACTGTGAAATGCAGAGTTGGATCGCTGATGTTTTAGGGATGTGTGCGCTACAAAGGCACACAAAATTTGGTCAAAATTGATGGCAATATGAATGCAGTATGTTATCAAAAACTGGAGGAACATTTGCATTCATCAGCCAGGAAGCTGCACGTGGGACGTACTCGGACATTCCAACATGACAATGATCCAAAACACAAGACCAAGTCGACCTGTCGTTGGCTACAGCAGAATAAAGTGTAGGTTCTGGAGTGGCCATCTCATTCTCCTGATCTCAATATCATTGAGCCACTCTGTGGAGCTCTCAAACGTGCAGTTCATGCAAGACAGCCCAATAATTTACAGGAACTGGAGGCTTTGCCAAGAGGAATGGGCAGCTTTACCATCTGAGAAAATAAAGAGCCTCATCCACAAATACCACAAAAGACTTCAAGCTGTCATTGACGTTAAAGGGGGCAATACACGGTATTAAGAACTAGGGTATGTAAACTTTTGATCAGGGTCATTTGGGTAGTTTCTGTTGTGATTTATGATTTTAAAGAGTAAACAGTTGTATGATAATGGCTTCAGCCAAACACTAACCATGAATGAAAGAAAAGTTTTTGTGTTTATTCATATTCTCTGAAAAATGGCCAAGAAAGCATAAATTCTGCCAGGGTATGTAAACTTATGAGCACAACTGTGTGTGTGTATGTATATATGTATGTATATGTGTGTGTATATATATATATATATATATATATATATATATATATATATATATATATATATATATATATATTATACTTTTTTATTTTATGCGTATAATCTATTAATTTCTTTTTCATATTTTACCCTTAGTGCGTGATGTATCTAGAAGACAAGTTACAAGAGCTGTATTTCAAGAGTAAAATGTTGTCAGAGTATTTAAGGGGCCACAAGAGAGTCCATGTAAAAGAACTTGGTTTGGTATTGGGGTGAGTAACTGATAAAATGTTGTAGATTGATTTTATTTCTCTTGTCAAATCTGATGTAATATAGTCTAATCTATTCTTTGGATTAAAAGAGACAAATTATGCTTTGGTATAGTTGGTGTTCTGATGAATGGGTTGTTTGAAGGGGTACACAAAAAAGACTGTAAGGAGATAAGAAAGCAGCTTTTTAAGTTTTTTTTTTTTTTTAACATGCAGATTTCTGTTGCTTTTGTGAAGATATTCGGCATGTGATATGCTCCCCATATAGATTGATGAGGATAACTCTCAGAGCAGACTTTGTATTAGAATGCATGGCCCAGTTATAGTATCTGAGCCCCTAACCTCTGTAAATATCAGCTCTTGAATAAAATGTATCTGTAAAGAAAAATGGTAGATTTTCTGCTTGCCCTATTCCATTGGTGAGAATGACAAGTCTAGAAAAATCCTGGGGAATACGGAGCAACCAAGATCTCGCAAGATGGGAAATGGACTTGAGTGTCTTCTTGCAAAACTTTGCCTGTGCTGCATTTCCCAGGAATTTTACTAGAAGAATGTTGAAGCTACACCTGTGATCCAGCTATGTGAAGACTGGTGGTAACAAAAGTATAACCTTTTTGGTTTTGTTTTTTTTCACATCCTGCAATGCAGGTAATTTTTACAGGGCAAGAGGAAATGGACATTATACGTCAACCTTGGATTGTCTAATATATATACTAGGATATTTCAAAATCTGTAAAAGCTGAAACTCAAAAAGTGGATGTCACTGATGTGGCTGAAGCACATCGTTCCACAGTAATAGTAGGGTACCCCTGTATATAGACTGCTCCAATGTGTATAGGACTCAGTTGGCATAATGGCTCCTTTTCTGCCTAGGAGCAATTACTGTTTGAGGAAGAGATGGGTAGCTGACACAACTTCACCAACTCCAATGTAATTGGCATTGTGACAATTTACTAAGAGCTCCTCATTCATACATGACAATGTACTACCATTTGTCAATCTATAAAAGTGATGTTCTTAACCTCCTTTGTGTCCTAAAGTAAAGACCAGTTCTATGAATTATCATTTAACTATAGTACTTGTATTTATAATCTTGTGTGGGGTAACCCAAGTGAAGCAATATATTACTTTTTGTGCTGTCTGTCAGTTTATTTTTCTAACTACTTCTTTTTTTTTTTTTTTCTGTATAAATTTAGGATTGAATCCAGTGACTTACCTCTGCTGGCAGCTGTGGCGAGTACTCATTCACCCCATGTTGCACAAATCCTTTTATAAGCTGCATTCTACAAATGGTCATTCCTTTAGCTGCAAAGCAGCAACCAATCAGAAGAAGGGCCAGTGAATTGCGCTGCCATTTCTTCCTACTATAAACTCCTTTGCTCCTCTAACCTCTAGGGGACACCTTTTTTAAAGTTTACATGAAGTACAAGGCATTATGGTGTTTCCCCCGTGGCCTTCTGTCGTTTCACAGGGAAGAATTAAGGAGAAGTCCGAAATTCTCAAACACTACAGAAACTTTTTTTGACTCTGCATGCTTGTTAGTATTTTTTCTTCTATGGATGATGTATATATCTTTCTGTTTTCTACTTTTTTTTGCTCTAACTTGGAGCATTATCAATTGTACTTTTACGGCAATGTGTTTTTAATAGAAAATGTATGGATTATAGCATGTTAGGATTGTGCTTAGATGCTTTGCAACACAGACATGGGAACCTATTGTATTCTCATTCACCATCAATTTCTCTTAATTCAGGGCCATATATTTATCAGTTGACAACTCTTGTAATCCTTTTGGCTGACACAAGTGGAATAATCTTGCATACATACAGTATAGAAGTTGCTATTTTCCTGGTTGGATGGTCATTGTTCAACTTTACTATTTAATGAATTATTCGGCTTCAGCAAGCATGCAGACAGGCAGTTCTGACTTCAGCGGCTTCCTAGTAAGTATTCAAGTAGTGAAGCTGTAAGAGGAACATGATGAAATCCAGGGAACTCGGGGCAGTTAAGTATTCTAAAACAGTCCAGGCTCACAGTGCCTGATTGCAAGCTGCACAACGCCAATAGTATGCTTTCCTATGGCTGTGTAGGATATTGGCTATTTTTGACAGTTCATTTTCAGCCTACAGTGTCAGCATCAGCAGTTCTGTTGCGATAAGTTTACTTTGCAGAGATGGTGACTTACCTGGATCCTTAACTTTGACTGGTGCATCAGAGATTCTGTATTGTGCATTCCCCAAATATCGTTCTGTGATTCACAGATCCCAGAAGGGAAAAGCACAATGGGGCACCACCACTAGTGACAGCCAAATGTTTAGAAGCAGTCTGACTGCCAAAATATGTTTCCCCTTACTGCTATACGCAAGCAAGTTTAAATCCCATGAATAATAATGCTGAGCTGAAAGTCTGTGCAGCAGGGTCCTAGTCCTCCTATGAAAAGGAGTGAGCTGTGGTCAGTTTGATGAAAATTTAAACCGCGGCCTGAAGGCAATATTTGATATCCATTAAATGCCTGACATCGTCATTTTACATGTAGGAGGCATGATGCTTCAGGTATTGATGCAATATTACAGTTTCATATATGCCAAAATCTGAATATTTGTGCCTGTTTTCTCAAAACCATCCCTTCCGGTCCTACCAAAATTGGGTCTGTGCTGCAAAACAAGGGACCGCTGATACTTGCACACATGGACTTAGGGCCAGTTCCCACCACATGCAGTCCATGCAGGTTTTTTTTTTTTTTCTTTTTCTGCATCAAAAACACTTGAAAAGTAGGCTATATATTGTTTTCAATGGCATAGCTTTACACCAGCGCTTGCAATTCCAGTGTGTTCCAGTTCCAGGAAAAAAAGTAGAACATTCTGCATTTTTCCTGCACTGGACTGTACTGGAACGCTGTAAAATGCATAAAAAAATGCACCAGAACGCACATGTCCTTAACCACTTAAGGACCAAGCCTCTTTTTGAGATTTGTTTACAAGTTAAAGATGTGTTTAATGTGAAAACTTACTTAGAACCCCTAAACATTATACATTTTTTTTTCTAACACCCTAGAGAATAAAATGGCGGTCGTTGCAATACTTTGCCACACCATATTTGCGCAGCGGTCTTACAAGCGCACTTTTTTTTTTGGAAAAAATACACTTTTTTGAATTTAAAAATAAGACAACCGTAAAGTTAGGCCAATTTTTTTTATACTGTGAAAGATGTTACGCCGAGTAAATTGATACCCAACATGTCACGCTTCAAAATTGCGCCCACTCGTGGAAAATCTCCATAGGCAACGTTTAAAAAATTGTAAAGGTTGCATGTTTTGAGTTACAGAGGAGGTCTAGAGCTATAATTATTGCTCTCATTCTACCAATCGTGACGATACCTCACGTGTGGTTTGAACACCGTTTTTATATGCAGGCGCTACTCATGTATGCATTCGCTTCTGCATGCGAGCACGGCGGGACGGGGTGCGTTTAAAAACATTTTTTTTTTCCTTATTTTAGCTTTTATTTTATTTTTTTTTTTTACACTGTTCTTTAAAAAAAAAAATTGTCACTTTTATTCCTATTACAAGGAGTGTAAACATCCCTTATAATTTCCTAATAGAAAAAAAGCATGACAGGACCTCTTAAATATGAGATCAGGTGTCAAAAAGACCTCAGATCTCCTGTTTACACAAAAATGCAATTAAAAAAAAAAAATTGTCAATTAAAAATATAAAAAAAAAAAAAAAATGGCCCTTTTAATAGCTATGGGCAGAAGTGACGTTTTGACGTTGCTTCCACTCTGCAATGGTATGGAGACGGGTGGGGGCCATCTTCCCCTCACTCATCTCCATACCCAGCAAGGCAGAGGCTCCGGTATGCGGCGGAGGGCACCGGAGCGAGAGAGGGGCCCCCCCCCCCGCCGCTGATAAAAGTGATCTTGCGGCGAGTCTGCTGTAGAGACCACCATTATCGGAAACCAGACCGCCGGGGTAGCCGACGTATATCGGCGTGCGGCGGTCTGGAAGTGGTTAAAATTAAGAAAAAAGAGGGAAAAAATGCACTGGACTGCACCAAAAAACGCACTGGAACACATCAAAAAATGCACATGCAGAAAAGCATCTGGAACGCATCCGGACTGCATTTCTATGGTGTGAACTGGCCCTGAAGCTAGTTCTTCTTCTGTTTTTTCAGTAAGCACATGAAAGGGCAGTAAACGAAGGCACCTATATGAAATATGGTACAAATAAAATGAGGTACAGTTCAGTAAAAAAAAAAAAAATCAGTATATTGGTGGAAATCATAATATTATTTATCAAACCTGTATCGTGCTGTTCCTTTCAAGTGCAATAAAACCAATATGCAAGTTCAATTACCATCACCTTAAAACAGAAACAAATCGATAGCTAAAGTGTTACCACTTTAAATAATTTATCCATCATTCAATGTGAGAAAAAATCACATTAACTGATGATCAAGTCACATTCACTACGTGGAAAGGTTCTTCACTGCCACCAACAGCTTACCATATGGTTTGACCCCTTATCAATGGAGGTCTCTTGGCACTTAAACTCACTCAAATGGCTCTCAGGGCACTTGTTTCAGAATGCTCTCACTAGCATCAATCTCTACATCTTCCAATAAGCAACTTCTCACATGCAGACAGTGTCTGGACGCTGGTGGAGCTCATAATCTCTCTCTGCCTGATTTTGAATGTGATGCACAAAATATTGCTGTCCAGGTGCTCAGTCTCAATCGCATCTTCCTGGGGTGACTCCTCCCTTGGATCTACGGTTGTGACAGAGTTGCTTATTGGAAAACGTGGAGATTGATAGTAGCGACCATTCTCAGGCAAGTGCCCTGTGAGCCATTTGAGCGGGTTTAAACGTTAAGAGACCTCCAATGACAAAGGTGTCAAACCACATAGTAAGGAGTACGGCTATGTGTTGGTGGCAGTGAAGGACCTTTCCACGTGATGTACTGACGCTTTCCTTAAAACTTTTTTGCACAGTGAACTTGGAAAGGGACATGACTTAATCTTTAAGATTTTTTTTTTTTTTTTTACATTAAATGATGGTTAGCACTTTAGATATCAAATTGTCTACATATTAAGAGAGTGGTAATTTGTTTTATATTGGTTTTATTGCACTTAAATGAACAGTACTATACATGTTTGATATATCATTTTTGCAACCATCTGTGGGTATTTTTAGTTGGCAGCTGTTTTTTTTTTTTATTTAAAGGAGATCTTTGGGTACACTTGGACACCAATTTTAAAGGGATTGCAATTGGCAAAACTGCTTATTTTTCATTACTCAAAGCAATAGCGCTACACATGTAAGGTGTTCTGGGTATTTTGTAGATCATAGTTCTACTTTACAGAACACTATCGCTCACATTAGGATATTTTGCATTAGTGCAGAATTTGGTTTTGCAGAAATCACAATATCCCTATTGGTCTTATCCATTTCTGATAAACCCAATAGACATCTACAGGTTGTGCCATGGTTATAGGCAAATGACCATTCTGAGCCCCAAGGTATCATGGTTGTTTCAGTACGGCAGTGAAAAAAGTGTAATGGTGTGCACAATGCTTTAATATTTAGCAACCAACCCTAAATCATTTCTTGTCTGATAGGATAATCTGAGATTTGATTGGTTGTTCTGGGCTGCTTCACTTTGTACCTCCATGGTTCTTCACCACCGGATTGTTGTGGTTTTTTTCATCATACTGTAATCTTGCATTAGCTGGGAGAGGTTTCTTGAAGATTCAGCCCCATCTTTCATGGGCAGATTTAGAACCACATTTTGATTGCTGTATTTCTTGCTTGGTTTTTCTTTTATGAACCCTTTCAGGTAAATGTATAATTATGAATCATTTTTAATCAGATGTGGAAGTTCTGGCATAGGTCTCAGTAGCTGTGGAAATTCCTAATGAGAGACTGTTCTTTATGTGCACCTATAGAGAGACCAGTGGAGGGTGCATGATGTAATTATATCAGTACTATGAATCCTCAGATGAGGTTTTCATAGGAATATCCTGAGAAGTTAAGGCCAGTAGCTCATTTGTAGACATGCAATTAGATCTCATCAGGATCCTTTATAAATACAGGTAAGGACACTGACTAGATTTTTAATCAGCTGTTATCATTGACTAGGTTTGTGATCAGTTGATATTAAATCTAGTTCTTTAGCATGACTACCGGTCCAATAAGCTCTCCAGGAGGTGGTCCGTCATGGGAACCCTCACAAATATATCTTAACCTTTTGGGACAGTAACATCCTGCTTAACCCAAACTCTAAATCTGTTAGGACTGGTCCTATAGCCTGTGCTGTCGCATTCCTTGCTTTGGATAAAGGGACTCTAATGCTAAAACCTTACCTAATATAAAAGCTACTGTCTGCCTATGCTCCTTTTGCAAAGGATTCTTCCAGAAATGGAAATGGCCCCATGCACATAGGGTGTTGGCTAACCTCTCCTAAATGTCTTTCCTCTTGACAGCTGCGTTATTGCAGAAAAAAAGCTTGATGCGTGTAAACGTGTTTGGACGTGTCAAAAGCCTGGGCGGTAACACACAATTGGACACATTTTACATGCGTCAAGCATTTTTTCTTTCTGCCAAAACATAGCTACTCCTGGATGCACTGGCAGTGGGGGGTGTTTGTTTTTTGTTTTTTCCTTCCTTCAAACCCGACTAACCTGGAGGGGCAATAGACATGAATGGATTCTGGACAGCCGCACTCAAAGAATAGCCTTGTTTATTGAAGAATACACATCAAAATTCAAAAAATCACAGCAGACAAAAACGAGCTGACGTTTCGCACTGGCGTCAGTGCTTACTCATAGTGCTTACTCTGACTCTAAATGCCCTGGAGGGGTATTTAGAGTCAGAAAGAAAATGCCAGACTCCCCTAAAAGCAGCATTTAAAAAACGTGTGCATGAACACTAAACAAACTAGGGCTGCATTGTTCATAGCAACCAGTCAGATTCTCCTTTCATTTTTCTGCCCAGCACTGGGAAACTGATGGCTGCCATCTGCTGGTTCAGTGGGCAATCCAACGGCTTGTAAAGTGTTAATCATGCATGCTATTTCAGACAGACTTTTGAAACTGAACTTAAGGCTCACATTAAAGCTTACAGTAAATTGCCTAAATGGTGTGAATTCTGAAAAGAATACTTGTATAAAATGTAATTCTAAATACCTTTTATACAACTGTTAAAGTTGGCTCCTAAAAAATTTTGTATGCAGCAAAGGAGAAATGACAAATGATGAAGTCCTTCAGAAGCTGAGAGCTGGAAGGGTTTCGCAGAAAACCAGTCACCTAGCTGGAGCTTCTCACAGGAAAAGGATCGTTCTGTACAAAGGTACTATTCTTGCTCAGTACATAGGCTGCTTAAACAAATAACACTATCCATTACAATTATGCTGGGCAAGATCAATACAGGCAATGTGTTTTTGCTGGATTTCTGCTTTAAATTGAATAGCCATTTAATATTGATTTATGAAATATCCTATAACCAGCCCTTTTGAGGAATGAGATATTCAGCACTGGTAATTTTGTAGCAGAATATTTTATGGTACAGTATAACATTTTATATAAGCTTGCTCACCTTACACTATTGCAATAATTCAGCAAGGCCATGAAATGATGCTGTATGCTAGCTCAACGTAATCAGTCAGTAAAATATGGTAGCAAATAATTTCAGGTTATATCCTTAAGGGTGAATAAACTTGCTTAAGTCAATATTTAAATGTATTCATATAACACTAATTATCAGACCTTAGTCACTGTCTCTTCTTCACATTACTACCTCAATTGTTAGGACTGTGACTCTTCTTTTTTTTTTTTTTTTTTAAAGTCTTAATTTTCATTAAAATGGGGAAAAAACACCTCAAAAATGCATTGTGTAATTATTAGTGGAGTGATAGACTAGACTGCGTTCAAATGTGTCACAATTCACTTTACTGTGTTGTGTAAGCTGGGTGGAAATGCACTACACAGGACATGGATGCTAGTTATTTTGTATGTATAAAAATAATCCAGTGATGAGTTTTGAGTTATACATTTTTTTTTTTTTTGTATTTTTTTCCTCCTTGCTTTTTAGAATTTTTTTTTTTTTTTTTTTTTTTTTTTTTCTTTTTAGCAGTATTCAAGTAAATTCTGCTTTAACAAGTTTGGATTTTAATCCATTTCGGTGTGTTTATGGAGGAAATGTACAGATATTAAGCTTATCGTATTTGCAAAGAGTCTAACATTACTAAATGTTAGCGTATTGTTAAAATGAGCTGCTGTCACCGTGTTGAGGCCAGATAACACTTAATTCTGGAACTTTTTGCTGCTTAATTTAGAAGTATATTTTTAGTACAGAATGAACCTAACCCCATCTGGTCAGCTTTTTTTTCTTAGTGACAAATTGGGTGTTGATGCAGACAGTCTTACTGTGTATGTATGAATATGCTGTCCACATAGCAGGAGACATTGTTAACGTGATTGTGTGCGTGGCACTGGCTCCTACGTAGATATTATTTGCACTGTATAGTATTCATTGAACAGTTGTCAGTTGAAATTTGGGATGGATATATATATATATATATATATATATATATATTTCTCACTCATTACTGTTATATCATTTTAAATATATTTTATGTGGAATTTGGTGCAATAAACCTTTGAATACATGTTTTTATGTGTGTTTGTTTATTATCTTGTGTGTGTGTGTTCATTATGCAGTAAAGGAAAACTAATCTCATAACCCTGTGCTATGGTTATCTGCAATAGTAAACTTTTCAGCTCAGGCCTGGTAAGAGTGAGTGAAGGTTGCCCAGAATAATGGCAGTAAATGGAGCTGTGTTTTTACAGCAAGTAAATACTCTGGACTTTGTTGCTATAATGCCTTGTGAAGAACACTTTGACAAATGCTTATTGCAGATATTTGCCAGTGAGTGCAGTGGTGTGAGATTTGTACTAACGTTATTCCATTCCTGCTGCTTTCCCTACCTCAGTCTCTCTGTGTACCATATTAGATTTAAAAAGGAGAACGGACATTCCAAAACCATAGGGCTGCCATAGCTCATTTCTCCCTTTTTAAAAAAAAATATATTCTTGCCTGGCTATCCTGCTGCTCATTTTTTTTGCTTTCCATGCTTGTCTCAGGTTAGTAGCTACAGACCGCAAGACGAATAGTACTTTCCTAAAGGTGATAAGTAATGTTTGCTCCCATTCCTTTACACGTGTATCTCTAGTACTACCTGTTTTAAGAAGTTTATAAGATGCACAATATGTGGGGGAAGGGGGGTAAAAATTTGCACTAGCTGGCCAGTAGTTAAAGCTTGTTGCCAGGTATGGCAATTTTTTTATTAGCTCGGACCATTGTAGGTATGTGTATGTCATGCCTGTGGGATCCCCATGGAACCTGGAAATTGCTGTAGTAGGCACCACTACCACAGTGATCTGCATTGGTGATTTCCAGCTTCCACAGAGATCCCAAAGGCATGGCACACACATAATTACACTGGTGCAAACTGTAACCATGTAAAAATTTCCATATATGGAATTCAGGTTTACTAACCTAGTTAGAACCCCCACAAAGACTGTTGCAAAATATGAGATTTGGAAATAACACATTTACAAGAAGTAAGAAGATAGTTTAATACCACTCATCTCCAGCCACAAAACCTTGGTCTTCATTCACTATTTTCTGGTTTTACTTCTGTAAGCAGTAGCATGTGAATACACACAAAGAGGTGTCCAAGTTGGCTCCATGAGGAGTTTGCTTACAAACCATTACTCTGTTCGTCATTTCCTGTGCTGTCATCAAAACTTATCCTACAGAAGAAAGTATCACATTATCAAACAGAACTGTCAAAGCACAATCCATCTATAAACATGAAAAATAAGGCAGCTATTTAGTAAGCTATTGCGCTACAGAAGCCAGTCACTTGGCTGAAAAATGATCCCAGTTGTAATAGAATCCCACATCATACTGTACTTTAATATATTGGTGTGACTGCGCAAGAGTTTTCTAACCTACATAATCACATATTTAGCTATTTAAATTTTTTTTCTAATTATGCATGGGATTAGATGCACAATCTAATGTAGGTGGTATTTTACAGTGTTCTTACCAAAAGGGCAGTCCGCACACTTAAAGTGGATGTTAACCTATACATATACCCAGCGAAGTGAACCACCTCAGATATACAGAGATGAAACTAATCTCCCTACATACTTTTTTTTTTACATGTATATCTGCTGTCTTCATCTGTATATACTGTTTAGAACGTGCACATCGTGTAAGGAGATTCTCTCTTCCTAGTTAGCACTGCAGTGAAGCCTGGGCATACAGCCAAGACAGCTGATTGGAGGAAAGGCACATGCCCCCCCCCCTCATAGGTAGAGACTTTCAGCGCTGTGCCTTGAATCATTCAGGGCTCTGCTAATCTATTTATAGCATCCTCCCCAACACAACTTAGGCTGCTTTTATCATGTGTAACAGAGAACCTGTCAGGAGTTATCAGGCTGATAACAGAAGAACAGAGCAGGAGACAGCTATGGGACATGGTGCTTTGGAGAGAGATCAAATAACACTGCAGCTATATGTGCCCCGTGTGTCAAATTTCATGAATTGGGTTTACATCCACTTTAAGATTATCTCGGTTGTACAGGACACAGGCTGAGTAATCGTGGACCCTGGCTTTATAGGCTGGTAATTTCTGCTTATTGGACAGTGGTAAGCTTTTGAGGACACAACCACAACTCTGAGTCTTCCAAGTGTTCTAAGGTGAGGGAATGCTTCCCCCTTACAGATAAATCAGTCTTAGCTTAACTACCTGATTTTATCTTTGGAATCTTCAATCAACTTAATAAAACACTCACCTTGTGCAATACATGCACAGTCGACAGCCGCAGGTAGCTATCCAGAGCCATGGGCCATCCCTGTGGAGCCCTAATCTTGAACCCCAACCCCCCAGGGGCATGCCCACCATTACTAGTAAAGCCTACACCCTATATAAAGATCAGTGAGCTAGACAGGTAAGTGGGTAACCCTGGATCACTAAATATTACTGTACACACTTGGGACTGTTGAATGTATTCACTTTACAGAGTAACCTTTTTAAACTTGGTGTTAAAACGCAACCACTCAAAGCTTTGTTTTAAGTGGATGATCCGGTGGTAAATCATACCATATGTCCCTCACCTTACTGCCACTTCTCTCTAGAGCCTTTATAAAGGTACTCAGGTGCTTCCTTTTTGTTTTTTGTCACAAGGACTTTACAATGGTCTACTCCCAGGTTGTGGAGTACGCCTTTTTTTTTTTTTTTTTGACACACCACATATGCCGCATCCTACTTGCAGCAAAAGTATACATAAACATTCCCTCTGCCGAAGGCCCACGTTTGTGTGAAGCAAGTCTACTGAGCACCTTTGGGTCGTTTGTGTGTCATGTTTCATCATTTTAGGCAGTCCCAATAAAGTCATTACAACAGCCTAAATTCACAACCAACAACAAATGCAATAAACAACTACAATCAGCAAAAACAACGACAACAACCAAATACATTAACAACAACCCACAAGCACCAAAAAGCGCAACCATCAAAAACAACCACCATCCACAACAACAAAAACAGCCAACCACAACCAGCAATAACCACACCCAAAAACAACCACTAACAGTAACCAACAACCAACCACACCTAACAACAACAACAACAACATACATGACAAGGGATCTTCTAGCTCTGGCCTACAATGCTCTAATTATCCCTTGCTCTTGCATCAGGCCAATTTATACCTTTCCTCCACTGAACATTCTACCTTTCATGCTCCACAAAATAGGAAGACAGTGATTCTTCTGGTACTAAACTGCCCCAGATAAACCTGGTACACAGACATACTTGGGCTTTTTCCAGAAGACCTTTGACCTCCTCAACAGACTGGATCTGCTTTCTCATTGCCTTCTATGCCACCCTGTCTCTACTATGTCTGGCTTTAATAGCACGGCTGTTGAAACCCAGTTTCTGAAGTATATAGGGGTGAGCCTGCCATTGCAATCTTTGCTCATAGCAAGAAACTAGAAAGATTTATTATCATACCTGGAAATCCTACTTCGCCTGGTGTGAGCGCAGTCAATTCAGTCCCAGAGATTGCCTGTTTCCCATGTTTTGGCCTTCCTACAAATAGGTCTTGACCAGATTTTTTTTTTCACTTTCAGCACCCCAAAGAGCAAGTTTCAGCCCTATCCATCCAAAGGCTTCTAATTTCACTTTCTCTCCATAAAAAATGTCATTCAAGGTGTTTCTCTTTCTAAGGCACTCCACCTCCACTTTATAGCATTTTGTGCTCCCCTGGAATCTTTCCACATACTTTACATGGCAAGGCTGTGTTATATCCTAGACCAGGGGTCTCAAACTGGCAGCCCTCCAGCTGTTGCAAAACTACAAGTCCCATGAGGCATTGCAAGGCTGACAGTTACAAACATGACTCCCACAGACAGAGGCATGATGGGACTTGTAGTTTCACAACAGCTGGAGGGCCGCCAGTTTGAGACCCCTGGTCTAGTGTGCCCCACTATAAAATGGTCTGTCGCAGCTATAAGCTTAAAATGTTCCACTTTCCAGTCCTGAGACACATTTTGGTACACACTGGTCTGGTCTGTGTGCATAGTACTGCTCTTTAATTAAGTTTGTCAGTAAGCCACAGGGAATCCCCTCACTTCCATGGTGCACACATCAAACAGAAGGGGAATAGGACAAGGGACAGGCAAGCACAAACTGTGCACAGGGCCAGAATACGGTTTTTCAGGGTTCCTTTTAAAACTATGCACTTGGTTCTCTGGACCCAAGTCTTCGGGTCTAGCCAGACAAGCCACAGCTGTGGCTTACATTAATCATCAAGGTGGCACCAGAAGCCATGATACCCTTGGAAAAGTGGACCAGGATCAGGGATCCAAAGGCCTTTGCTGCACATGCACTGGTGGCCCTGTGGGATCAATTCCAGCTCCTTCCGCTATGCATTCTTCCTCAACTGTTTCAAAGGATTGAGATGAAGGGCATTCCAGTTACCTCGGTAGCACCAAACTGGCCCAGAAGTACCTGGTACTCTGACATACTCTGATTCACAGAAGACACTCCTTGGGCACTTCCAGATCAACCAGACCTGCTGTCTCAAGGTCTACCATCCTGCTTCACAGTTTCTGGCTTTGATGACTTGTCTGCTTAAATCCAAGTCCTGAGAAAGTCAAATCAACCTTGCATAAGGTCTATCATTGCACTTAAAAGCATTCACACAGAGAAAGGTACAAAAGTTTCAGTCTAGACCAGGGAATCTGGCCCCGTACAAGATTTCATTCAGTCCACAGCTAGAATGTGTGTCTTCAATGACCACAGATTGAGGGTTCAGGTCAGCAGAGGCTGCCTATGGTCTGGCAGTCCTATCCTGTAAAGAACCCTTCCTTGTTCTTCATAAAGACAAGGTGGTTTTGAGGCCCCAAGTTTAATTTTTCTACCAAAGGTGGTTTGCTCATTCTACCTCAGAACATCATCTTGCCATCTTTTTCCTATCCCAAAGAAAGCCAAAGAAATGTCTCTACATTATTTAGATCTAGTACATACAATGCAAGTTTATCTTTTGCAGGATGTGATCATCCTTTACCTGCATGAGCGTGTTTAACCACTTAAAGACCAGCCACCTCAGTTATACTGTGGCAATGTGGCTCGATCCCACAAATTGCCGTAGGTGTACGTGGGCTCGTACATGGTGATTTGTGGCCACGCACCCCCATTGGCCAGCAAGGTAGCCAATCAACAGGTCCGGCGGACATCCGCAATCATTCCCCGCAGTGACAGAACCGGGATCTGCCTGTGTAAACAAGGCAAATCTCCATTTTGACAGGGAAGATCACACAGATCCTGTCTTTCTGCTATGTGATTCACCAGTGACACAGTCCCCCACACAGTTAGAACACACCGTGAGGGAACACATTTAACACATTTTAATCGTCCCTGATGTTAACCTCTTCCCTGCCGGTGTCATTAGTACAATAACAGTGCATATTTTTAGCACTGATTACCGTAATGTCACTGGTTCCCAAAAAAGTGTCAAAAATTTCAGTTAGGTGTCCGATCTGTCTGCCGCAATCCCGCTAAAAATAACTGATCACCATCATTACTAGTAAAAAAAATAAAAAATAATAAAAATGCCATAAATCTATCCCCTAGTTTGTAGACGCTATAACTTTTGCGCAAACCTATCAATATACGTTTATTGCGATTTTTTTTTTTTTTTTTTTTTTTTTACCAAAAATATGTAGAAGAATACATATTGGCCTAAATTAATAAAGAAATTAGTTTTATTGTTTTTTTTTTTTAATTTTAGATATTTATTATAGCAAAAAGTAAAAAAATGTTTGTTTTTCTTTTCAAAATTGTTACTCTTTTTCTGTGTATAGCGCAAAAAATAAAAACCCCAGAGGTGATCAAATGCCACCAAAAGAAAGCTCTATTTGTGGCAAAAAAAAAGGACGTCAATTTTGTTTGGGTACAGTGTCGCACGACCGTGCAATTGTCAGTTAAAGTGACGCAGTGCCGTATTGCAAAAAGTGGCCTGGTCATTGAGGGAGAAAATCTTCTGGGGGCTGAAGTGGTTTACATACCTGCTGTAAGTAGCCTGGAATAGGAGTTGGTGTTTTACTTCTCTCACGCAGTGATGTCCAATAACCCTTCGTGCAACAGTAATCATCATATTTTGCTTGAGTCCATGCCAATGTAGCTCTTGATCCAGGCCCTTCTGTGTCAAGTATATGTGGCAGAGGGTGCCTGTATTATAGAATGAATCCAAGTTATAATGTTTTATTGCTTGATTTTTTTTTTAAATGGACACAAATATTATGTCCTTAGTCTATAATACCGCATACACCTATATGTCTTGTGCATGCTATATAATGACCTGAAGTTCTCTAGAAAAACAGGTATGCATTGATCTCCCATATTCCCAACCTTTCGGTGCAAGTAATCAGTGAGTGAAAAGGCATTTTTTTATACAAAAGTAGGTAAAATGAGAACATACAATACAAAAAAAATCCCTCAGGTGCCTTCACATTTCACAGAGAAACCCAAGGGATCTCGGGATAGCCTGTCTAGCCTCTGTCCACTTTTTGGAACATTGGTTTCCAAGGGTAATAACAACTTTTGTGTTGCAGTAATCATGCAGGTTACCATGCACTGCATTGCCAAAATAATGCATGCGCTTTTTTTTGTGTGTTTTAAAGGGTTAAGCAACCTGCAAATGTATACCTTAACCCACTGCACAGATGGAAATGAGCTTTCAAACAGCTATCTATACTTATGAGATCTACTTAAAGCTACCTAAACACATTAGGGAATGAAAGCTTCAGAAAAAATGTAAACATCAAAATATTTCTGATTATAAAAAAATGGCCTTTCAATTGAAGGATTTACACATAGAGTCCATGTGCTTGGAAACTTATCAGTATTATATACACAATTAAAGCATGTGATGGGCTCAATTCACAAAGCTTTATTATAGGGATAAGGATTATTTTTTTGAGGCATGTGTCTGAAATTTTAAATTTCATAGGTCTCAGCTGAAAAAAACTTTCTTTTTTGAAAATATAGATTTTTATTCTGGTCTGTTAGTTTTGTAAATAGATGTTTGAGTAAGTATACAGAACTGATAACACTGTATGGATTCTACGCTAACAAAAAAAAGTATTTTCAGTTACACCTATTTCTAATGTCATGTCTATCATTTTAATAAAGAATCATTAAAAAAAAAACAAAAGGATGTTTTATTTAAGATTGGTTCAGAATTTCTATACATCAATAGACCCTCCCCATCTGGCCCTTGTTTCACATTTTCCAAATAATTTTCTTATACCATACGATGATTACAACACATCAATCAGAAACCTTGATGCACAATTCAGACATGGGGAGGCAATGGGGGTTATTTACGAAAGGTAAATCCACTTTGCACTACAAGTGCACTTGGAAGTGCAATCGCTGTAAATCTGAGGGGTAGATCTGAAATGAAGGGAAGCTCTGCTGATTTTATCATCCAATCATGTGCAAGCTAAAATGCTGTTTTTTATTTACCTTGCATGTCCCTCTCGGATTTACAGCGACTGCACTTCCAAGTGCACTGGCAGTGCACTTGTAGTGCAAAGTGGATTTGCCTTTCGTAAATAACCCCCAATGACTTCTAAACACGTTTCATGAACCAGCGGTTCACTTCCTCAGGGGGATGTAGGAGATAAATGCATTAAAGAGGAAGTTCACCGACCAATCCTTTTTTTTTTTTTTTTTCTACCATGCAGATACTGACATACATACTAGCAATGTAACACTCACTTGTATGGTGAATTATGTCCCCCAATGTCAGGTTTCTAATAAAAAACAGACTTTTAAAATTTGCTGACGGCCGGTTCCATCTTGCTTGTGGGCATGTGAAGCACACAAGCTTTTACTTCCTGGATGCGGTGAATGCTGAGCTACCAGCATTCACTGCTCGTTCCCGCGCATGCTCAGGAGCGCAGTAAACTTGCAGGTTACCATCACAATGGGCGTCGTCGTCAGAAGTTCCCGCCCCATTGTGGTGGCAACAGAAACAAATCTCACGAGATTTCACGGTGGCGATCTGCATTGACTCCTGGGAATGCAGGAACTCAGCTCCCAGGAGACAGTGCGTCGCCCTCCCAAGATACAGTGTGCAGTGGGGAATAAAAGAATATACACGCCTACTCCCGCAGGACATTGAAACCGGACGTTACATTATAAAGACATAATTACAAGGTAAATAGCAAAAAAAATTTTTTTTTTTCATTTAGACATCGGTTGAATGCCAGGAAGGCAGAAACTTTACAATACGTGTGAACCTATTACTTACTGCTTTAAGCACCCATTAAGATCAGCCAATGTATTAAAATCACAGAGGCACCTGAGTATGTACTTTCCACTGTCTGTAAAACAAATTGCAGGGGATCAAAGAAGAGGTGGCTTTACTTTTGATAATCTATTAAAATGAGAGCCCTTTTACCTCACCCTCCACAAAATGAACCAACAACTTGGCCTTTTCTATCAATCTTGGAAGAATATAAATATTACCAAATCTATCATACAGAGTAGCCAATTCAAGCATGATCTTCTACTTAAACAAAATTCTCCCATGAGCAGGACCCTCCTAACCCTTTTGTCTTGAATTGAATTGTTTTGTAAATACTGTATTGTAAAGTGTTGTGCAAATTATTGGTGCCATATAAATCCTGTATAATAATTTAATAAAAATCCATCTTCAGTTATCGCTTGTAGAGTATCACTGTTTCAGAGATTGACATTGCTTATCCTCATCCAATACAAGAAGCAATTAACACTACGAGTTAAAGTGTTACTAAACCCACAACAGTAAAATCAGTCTGTATATCCAGTAAAGCATGCTTGTTATACTTGCTGTGGAACCTAAGGGGTTAATCCTTTGATCCTCCCCTTCTTCCACAGCCCCCAAGCCATCGCCTGATAGAACAGAGCCTTGGGGACAGGCTGCACATGCTCAGTTTGGTGTGTATTGCTAGCAAGTTTTTTTTCTTTTTCTTGGGAGAGTGCATCGGATCAGCACAGGGCCAATCAGCACTGTCCAGACAGAGGGTCAGGGATCCTGCAACCTCAAAGAATAATCATGGGAGAATGAAAACTCCTCCTACAAGTTTTAACCATACACTGATAGAAGTCACAAGACTACTCTAACTGCTGATGAGAAAAGGTATTTAGCAGTTTATATTTACTTAAATAATTGCATTGCACATGTTCTGTGTAATGTGGGATACCAGATATAGTGAACGCAGGATCCTGGGTTTAACCACTTGCCGACCGCCGCACGACTATATACGTCGACAGAGCGGCACGGGCAGGCAAAAGGACGTATATGTACGTCCTTGCCTGCCCGCGGGTGGGGGGTCCGATCGGACCCCCCCCGGTGCCTGCGGCGGTCGGCAAATCTCCCCCGGCGATCGGAGGTGAGGGGGAGGCCATCCATTCGTGGCCCCCCCCTCGCGATCGCTCTCAGCCAATGGGATCATTTCCCTGCCTCTGTATTGTACACAGAGGCAGAGGAAATGATGTCATCTCTCCTCGGCTCGGTATTTTCCGTTCCGGGCCGAGGAGAGAAGACTGCAATGTAAGTGCACCAACACTACACACACGGTAGAACATGCCAGGCACACTAAACACCCCGATCCCCCCCCCGATCGCCCCCCGATCCCCCCCCAATCACCCCCCTCCCCCCTGTCACAAACTGACACCAGCAGTTTTTTTTTTTTTTTTTTTTTTTTTCTGATTACTGTATTGGTGTCAGTTTGTGACAGTTACAGTGTCAGGGCAGTGAGTGTTAGGCCCCCTGTAGGTCTAGGGTACCCCCCTAACCCCCCCTAATAAAGTTTTAACCCCTTGATCACCCCCTGTCACCAGTGTCGCTAAGCGATCATTTTTCTGATCGCTGTATTAGTGTCGCTGGTGATGCTAGTTAGGGACGTAAATATTTAGGTTCGCCGTCAGAGTTTTATAGCGACAGGGACCCCCATATACTACCGAATAAATGTTTTAACCCCTTGATTGCCCCCTAGTTAACCCTTTCACCACTGATCACTGTATAACCGTTACGGGTGACGCTGGTTAGTTTGTTTATTTTTTATAGTGTCAGGGAACCCGCCGTTTATTACCGAATAAAGATTTAGCCCCCTGATCGCCCGGCGGTGATATGCGTCGCCCCAGGCAGCGTCAGATTAGCGCCAGTACCGCTAACACCCACGCACGCAGCATACGCCTCCCTTAGTGGTATAGTATCTGATCGCATCAATATCTGATCCGATCAGATCTATACTGGCGTCCCCAGCAGTTTAGGGTTCCCAAAAACACAGTGTTAGCGGGATCAGCCCAGATACCTGCTAGCACCTGCGTTTTGCCCCTCCGCCCAGCTCGGCCCAGCCCACCCAAGTGCAGTATCGATCGATCACTGTCACTTACAAAACACTAAACGCATAGCTGCAGTGTTCGCAGAGTCAGGCCTGATCCCTGCGATCGCTAACAGTTTTTTTGGTAGCATTTTGGTGAAATGGCAAGCACCAGCCCCAGGCAGCGTCAGGTTAGTGCCAGTACCGCTAACACCCACGCACCGTACACCTCCCTTAGTGGTATAGTATCTGAACGCATCAATATCTGATCCGATCAGATCTATACTAGCGTCCCCAGCAGTTTAGGGTTCCCAAAAACGCAGTGTTAGCGGGATCAACCCAGATACCTGCTAGCAACTGCGTTTTACCCCTCCGCCCGGCCCAGCCCAGCCCACCCAAGTGCAGTATCGATCGATCACTGTCACTTACAAAACACTAAACGCATAACTGCAGCGTTCGCAGAGTCAGGCCTGATCCCTGCGATCGCTAACAGTTTTTTTTGTAGCGTTTTGGTGAACTGGCAAGCACCAGCCCCAGGCAGCGTCAGGTTAGTGCCAGTAGCGCTAACACCCACGCACGCACTGTACACCTCCCTTAGTGGTATAGTATCTGAACTGATCAATATCTGATCCGATCAGATCTATACTGGCGTCCCCAGCAGTTTAGGGTTCCCAAAAACGCAGTGTTAGCGGGATCAGCCCAGATACCTGCTAGCACCTGCGTTTTGCCCCTCCGCCCGGCCCAGCCCAGCCCACCCAAGTGCAGTATCGATCGATCACTGTCACTTACAAAACACTAAATGCATAACTGCAGCGTTCGCAGAGTCAGGCCTGATCCCTGCGATCGTTAACAGTTTTTTTGGTAGCGTTTTGGTGAACTGGCAAGCGCCAGCGGCCTAGTACACCCCGGTCGTAGTCAAACCAGCACTGCAGTAACACTTGGTGACGTGGCGAGTCCCATAAGTGCAGTTCAAGCTGGTGAGGTGGCAAGCACAAATAGTGTCCCGCTGCCACCAAGAAGACAAACACAGGCCCGTCATGCCCATAGTGCCCTTCCTGCTGCATTCGCCAATCCTAATTGGGAACCCACCACTTCTGCAGCGCCCGTACTTCCCCCATTCACATCCCCAACCAAATGCAGTCGGCTGCATGAGAGGCATTTTTATGTCCTCCCGAGTACCCCTACCCAACGAACCCCCCCCCAAAAAGATGTTGTGTCTGCAGCAAGCGCGGATATAGGCGTGACACCCGGTATTATTGTCCCTCCTGTCTTGACAATCCTGGTCTTTGCATTGGTGAATGTTTTGAACGCTACCATTCACTAGCTGAGTATTAGCGTAGGGTACAGCATTGCACAGACTAGGACACACTTTCACAGGGTCTCCCAAGATGCCATCGCATTTTGAGAGACCCGAACCTGGAACCGGTTACAGTTATAAAAGTTACAGTTACAAAAAAAGTGTAAAAAAAAAAAAAAAAAAACACAAACAAAAATATAAAATAAAAAATAATAGTTGTCGTTTTATTGTTCTCTCTCTATTCTCTCTCTCTCTATTCTCTCTATTGTTCTGCTCTTTTTTACTGTATTCTATTCTGCAATGTTTTATTGTTATTATGTTTTATCATGTTTGCTTTTCAGGTCTGCAGTTTTTTATACTTTACCGTTTACTGTGCTTTATTGTTAACCATATTTTTGTCTGAGTACAGCATTCACGACTTTGAGTGGTTATACCAGAATGATGCTTGCAGGTTTAGGTATCATCTTGGTATCATTCTTTTCAGCCAGCGGTCGGCTTTCATGTAGAAGCAATCCTAGCAGCTAATTAGCCTCTAGACTGCTTTTACAAGCAGTGGGAGAGAATGCCCCCCCCCCCACCGTCTTCCGTGTTTTTCTCTGGCTCTCCTGTCTCAACAGGGAACCTGAGAATGCAGCCGGTGATTCAGCCAGCTGACCATAGACCTGATCAGAGACCAGAGTGGCTCCAAACATCTCTATGGCCTAAGAAACCGGAAGCTACGAGCATTTTATGACTTAGATTTCGCCGGATGTAAATAGCGCCATTGGGAAATTGGGGAAGCATTTTATCACACCGATCTTGGTGTGGTCAGATGCTTTGAGGGCAGAGGAGAAATCTAGGGTCTAATAGACCCCAATTTTTTCAAAAAAGAGTACCTGTCACTACCTATTGCTATCATAGGGGATATTTACATTCCCTGAGATAACAATAAAAATGATTAAAAAAAAAAAAAATGAAAGGAACAGTTTTAAAATAAGATAAAAAAGCAAAAAAATAATAAAGAAAAAAAAAAAAAAAAAAAAAAAAAGCACCCCTGTCCCCCCTGCTCTCGCGCTAAGGCGAACGCAAGCGTCGGTCTGGCGTCAAATGTAAACAGCAATTGCACCATGCATGTGAGGTATCACCGCGACGGTCAGATCGAGGGCAGTAATTTTAGCAGTAGACCTCCTCTGTAAATCTAAAGTGGTAACCTGTAAAGGCTTTTAAAGGCTTTTAAAAATGTATTTATTTTGTTGTCACTGCATGTTTGTGCGCAGTTGTAAAGCATGTCATGTTTGGTATCCATGTACTCGGCCTAAGATCATCTTTTTTATTTCATCAAACATTTGGGCAATATAGTGTGTTTTAGTGCATTAAAATGTAAAAAAGTGTGTTTTTTCCCCAAAAAATGCGTTTGAAAAATCGCTGCGCAAATACTGTGTGAAAAAAAAAATTAAACACCCACCATTTTAATCTGTAGGGCATTTGCTTTAAAAAAATATATAATGTGTGGGGGTTCAAAGTAATTTTCTTGCAAAAAAAATAATTTTTTCATGTAATCAAAAAGTGTCAGAAAGGGCTTTGTCTTCAAGTGGTTAGAAGAGTGGGTGATGTGTGACATAAGCTTCTAAATGTTGTGCATAAAATGCCAGGACAGTTCAAACCCCCCAAATCACCCCATTTTGGAAAGTAGACACCCCAAGCTATTTGCTGAGAGGCATGTCGAGTCCATGGAATATTTTATATTGTGACACAAGTTGCGGGAAAGAGACAAATTATTATTATTTTTTTTTTTTTTTGCACAAAGTTGTCACTAAATGATATATTGCTCAAACATGCCATGGGAATATGTGAAATTACACCCCAAAATACATTCTGTTGCTTCTCCTGAGTATGGGGATACCACATGTGTGAGACTTTTTGGGAGCCTAGCCACGTATGGGACCCCGAAAACCAAGCACCGCCTTCAGGCTTTCTAAGGGCGTAAATTTTTGATTTCACTCTTCACTGCCTATCACAGTCTCGGAGGCCATGGAATGCCCAGGTGGCACAAACCCCCCCCCAAATGACCCCATTTTGGAAAGTAGACACCCCAAGCTATTTGCTGAGCGGTATAGTGAGTATTTTGCAGACCTCACTTTTTGTCACAAAGTTTTGAAAATTAAAAAAAGAAAAAAAAAATTTTTTTTTTTGTCTTTCTTCATTTTCAAAAACAAATGAGAGCTGCAAAATACTCACCATGCCTCTCAGCAAATAGCTTGGGGTGTCTACTTTCCAAAATGGGGTCATTTGGGGGGGTTTTGTGCCACCTGGGCATTCCATGGCCTCCGAAACTGTGATAGGCAGTGAAGAGTGAAATCAAAAATGTACACCCTTAGAAATCCTGAAGGCGGTGATTGGTTTTCGGGGTCCCGTACGCGGCTAGGCTCCTAAAAAGTCCCACACATGTGGTATCCCCATACTCAGGAGAAGCAGCAGAATGTATTTTGGGGTGCAATTCCACATATGCCCATGACCTGTGTGAGCAATATATCATTTAGTGACAACTTTGTGCAAAAAAAAAATAAATAAATAAATAAATTGTCACTTTCCCGCAACTTGTGTCAAAATATAAAATATTCCATGGACTCAACATGCCTCTCAGCAAATAGCTTGGGGTGTCTACTTTCCAAAATGGGGTCATTTGGGGGGGGGTTTGTGCCATCTGGGCATTTTATGGCCTTCAAAACTGTGATAGGTAGTGAGGAGTAAAATCAAAAATGTACGCCCTTAGAAATCCTGAAGGCAGTGATTGGTTTTCGGGGCCCCGTATGCGGCTAGGCTCCCAAAAAGTCCCACACATGTGGTATCCCCATACTCAGGAGAAGCAGCTAAATGTATTTTGGGGTGCAATTCCACATAGGCCCATGGCCTGTGTGAGCAATATATCATTTAGTGACAACTTTTTGTAATTTTTTTTTTTTTTTCATTATTCAATCACTTGGGACAAAAAAAATGAATATTCAATGGGCTCAACATGCCTCTCAGCAATTTCCTTGGGGTGTCTACTTTCCAAAATGGGGTCATTTGTGGGGGTTTTGTACTGCCCTGTCATTTTAGCACCTCAAGAAATGACATAGGCAGTCATAAATTAAAGACTGTGTAAATTCCAGAAAATGTACCCTAGTTTGTAGGCGCTATAACTTTTGCGCAAACTAATAAATATACACTTATTGACATTTTTTTTACCAAAGACATGTGGCCAAATACATTTTGGCCTAAATGTATGACTAAAATTGAGTTTATTGGATTTTTTTTAGAACAAAAAGTAGAAAATATCATTTTTTTTCAAAATTTTCGGTCTTTTTCCGTGTATAGCGCAAAAAATAAAAACGGCAGAGGTGATCAAATACCATCAAAAGAAAGCTCTATTTGTGGGAAGAAAAGGACGCAAATTTCGTTTGGTTACAGCATTGCATGACCGCGCAATTAGCAGTTAAAGCGACGCAGTGCCAAATTGTAAAAAGTGCTCTGGTCAGGAAGGGGGTAAATCCTTCCGGGGCTGAAGTGGTTAATAACACTTTAATATGTCCCAAAAAAGTTAGCAAGGCGATCACAATCATTACATCCACAAAAAAAAAAAAATCTCCCACCAAGTTCTTTCCACCCCTTGCAGCAGTGCAATCAAAAAACCAAAGTCCCATTTGATTTTTTTTATTGTTTGCACAAAGTTTATTATTTCTTTGCATTTATGCAATTCTGAACAGAATGGGTTAACTATGCAGTAGAGCTGCACAATTCTGGAAAAATGAGAATCACAATTTTTTTTGCTTATAATGAATAAAGATCACGATTCTTGGTGTAACATCATCTTTCACATTATACAAAAAAATTGGGCTAACTTTACGGTTTAGTTTTGTTTTACTCCATTCAAGTGTATTTTTCCCAAAAAAATTGCGTTTAAAAGACCGCTGCGCAAATACAGTGTGACATAAAATTTTGCAACAATGACCATTTTATTCTCTAGGGTCTCTGCTAAATATATATAATATAATGTTTGGGGGTTCTAAGTAATTTTCTAGCAGAAAATACTGATTTTAACTTGTAAGCAACAAGTGTCAGAAAAAGGCTTAGTCTTTAAGTGGTTAAACTGACCTCATTTACAGACCGAAGTTCATGCCTTCGATCTAAAAGAGCGAAATATTGCAAGCTTCCTTTTATCTCTCTGCGCTTAGCAATGTTGATCAACATTTGCTGGATAGTTGTTTTGTTTTGTTTTTTGACAGCTGTGAGTGAGTAGAGAACGGCTCTGCACTTCTTGCATGAATGAATAGTGGAAATGCCGTATTAAGATCGTGAGGGGGGGGTTGAACCAAGATCACGATTTACTGACGATTAATCGTGCAGCTCTACTACGCAGTATTACAAACTTTTGGAATGAATTATGTTTGCCTCATATCCTCATGTAACTCTCCTGTTCTTACAGCAGATGGCACTAAAGGCCTAACATGGCCTAGACTGCTCGTTTTCCTTACAGTGACATCATAGGCACTTTCCTAATAGATCCCATCTGGTCGCTCATCCACACAGACAAGTCAAATTAAACATAAATATTTTTCTTGCACACAAGAGCATTCTTTGTGTTTCCAGTCACTAGGAGGCTGAAGTCAAAAACCATTCTGCAAACTAATCTCTCTGATATGTTTGCATAATTTTACAGAACCTTAGTCATCAATTTCTGTTTCAACACTACCAGTTCAATGGAAAGAATGTAACTCTTGGTTTTCAATCTTAGCTAAACTGTTATTGTGCATGAGAGCTTAGAAGACATTACAGCTATATATTACACACTCTGATTATTTCAATTAAAGTCCCACTCCTGCATAATCTTAAACGTCAACCCCTCTACCTAATGGCTGGATTTAAAAAAAAAAATCTAATCTAAATGCCTTTTTTACTTACCTAAAAGTATAAAGGCAAACCTTTTTTTTTCATTTAGCTTTGGAGATGAATTAAAACAACTATTTGGTTTTCACTGCTGTCTATGCCCAGTTAGGAAGATTCACCCTCTCCATCTTCCCCCTAACTCATGCCACTATGCATTTTTTTTTCTCCTTACCTTGTGAAGTCAGATTTTCCTCTCAGGATCCAGAAGTGGACGAAATCATCACATGGGGTGGCAGGGGGCCGTTGATCTCAGAGGAGGGGGGAGCATAACAGCCCTTAATCTACAGTCCCCCCCCACCCAGAAGCAACAGCATGGGGGGACCTCGATTGGGGACCTAAGGGGGGAAATCTGACTTCACAAGGTAAGGAGAAAAAAAATGCATAATGGTATGAGTTGGAGGGATGTGCGTGGGATGGTCAAAAGAATAGATTTATCCAATATACAGTATATACACACACTATGTTGTCAAAAGTATTGGGACACCTGCCTTTATACGCATGCGAACTTTAACGGCATCCTAGTCTTAGTCCGTAGGGTTCAATATTGAGTTGGCCCACCCTCTGCAGCTTTAACTCTTCTGGGAAGGCTGTCCACAAGGTTTAGGAGTGTGTCTATGAGAATGTTTGACCATTCTTCCAGAAGCGCATTTGTGAGATCAGGCACTGATGTTGGACGAGAAGGCCTGGCTCACAGTCTCCGCTCTAATTCATCCCAAAGGTGTTCTATCAGGTTGAGGTCAGGACTTTGTGCAGGCCAGTCAAGTTCCTCCACCCCAAACTTGCTCATCCATGGCTTTATGGACCTTGCTTTGTGCACCCGCGGACGCGCGTTGGCATGTTATCAAGCTGGACATCATATGAGGCCCAGTCAGGATAACAGAACCACTTCCTGGCCATCAATCTGCTATAGGCCGGGCGGAAAGTGGATATATATATATAACAGAACAAACCACAGATTGTCTTGATTGAGTTATGTTGCCTACACATACTTCAAATCTTTAAATTTTTGCAACCCTGACTGCTTGTGTTAATATTTTATACCCTACGACCCATTATCTGGCTCAGAGAACACAATGCAGGGTAATGTGTAAGAGGCAGGAATGCCATGAATGCTGATTTTCTCAACAGTTATTGATGAAACAATACTCTCCACCAAAACTGAATGGTTACTAATTTAGTAAACATTAACTTGTATTATTTAATCCCTTAATGATGAAGGTAAAACCAACCTTGTTGCCTGAATCCAGTTTTGACATGTGTTAGTAAAACTGTACATATTTTTGCAACTTCTTAGTGTATCCAGGTGAATTATACCTTATTTTTTTCAGGACTAATTAGGCTTTTATGTTGAAGTTAAATGCTTATGGATAGCTCCTGATTTTATTTTTTTATCAAAAGGCTCAAAATAATTTTAAAAAATACTATTTCTTAAACTGTAACTGTATACAGTATTTCTTGCCATTGCCCAAAATAAATTCTCCCACTACTGATGTGCATAAGGATACCACATACGGCCTGTGTGCATTAGTTGATGTTTTTTTTTTTTTTTAAATCTTACCTAAAACACACAGACCTTTTTTTTCTATACTGGCACTGACAGTGATGCTGACACTGAGCATAACCCTAACACTGGCACTAACAGTAACCTAGATCTAACACTGATCTTGCTTTTTTTCTTTATTATTATTTTGTTAACAGTTTTTCCTCACAGCTCCATGTCAGCCTACTACTGGGTATGCTGCGCCCATACCCCCACCTGCAGGACGTAACGCGTAAATTTGACTCCCGCGCTCAGGCCAGCGTTCCTTTCTTTTCCTCCTTACCTAATAGGACCAAGCAGCACCCCTTACCAGCTGCAATAAACTTGTGGCCGTCCACCTATTGCTCCCCAGATGCAGACCCCACTCTATGGGCCCTTAAATAGGCTTCTTGTGTGGATGTTATGGCTGGCATTGGGATTGATGCCCCCGCTAAATGCTGTTCCTAGAGGTGACACCATGGCTGCAACTATCTGGTATGTAACTCTGTCTGATTTTATTGCCGTTTTGTCTCCGTGATGCATGCTGCATCTTCCTTCATTCAGTGATGTTTCTCTATATTGAATGGATCCCCATATGGCAGCTGGGATGCTTTTTGAACTCCATAGCAGCCTGGGGTTGTATAAGGCACCTGCTTTTGGGCTATTGAGGTTAAAATGTGCAATGGTGATATTTACTATTCCCTTGGGTGATCTGTGTACATTGCAAAATATTATCATAATCTGTTACAGAGTCCTACCCTTTTGTTTCTGTCCTGAACAAAACCTTTTTCATTGTCCTGCTTCTGGCATGACGGAGTTTTGATGAACAAATCACCTGGAGTATGTCTGAGCTCTGGTCTGGTAAGCTGCAGTATTAGCCTTCCTTAGCAGTAGTTAACCCCATTCTAGGGTTATTTCCAAGCACACTAATTCCTTTTGCATCAAATTTGTTTTTGTACTGCTTTTTTAGTCTGCAGGGCTGTAATTTGAAGTAGATGGGTAACTTTTAAACATTTTAGTTATCTTACATTACCAGATGACTTGGGTAGCATTCTTCTTTAGATCTGCTCAGTATTCCTGCTTGTCAGGAATTGATTTTTACTTGTGCAGCAAGCAGTAAAACTGTGTACTGTTACCTCCTTGTACAATATTTCTTGCTGCCAGTTTGCTGCAAATCCATGAGTGTCACCTCATCCTAATGGCGAATCTTTGCAAGGAAGGTACGGGGCACCGTTCAGATAAGAGTTTTTCTTTCAGGCTGTATGGGAAGCGAACTAGGGGCTCTTGCCATTGAGTCCCTCCAGAATGGCAGGCATCATGCGCCGCCTAAATTTGGCCACTCATGCCTAAGCAGGCAAGCCCTGTATGTGGGCCATACACTCTAAACGAGTGTATCCACTCACCCTGTGAAAAGGGTTACTGAGCAGTCCTCTAAAGACTCTTCTAAAGAGAAGATACAGATGAACATGACTGCAAGAATGCTGCCTTGTTCAAGCAACCAAGGATAAAGATGACGACACCTAACAGGTTGTCACATTCATTAACCCCTCACCGGTCAGCCGCCGTCATTATACTGTGGCAGGTCGGCACGATCCCGCGAGCCGTTGTAGCTATACGTCAGCTCCTCTAAGTGGGATAGCAGGCGCGTGTGCACGTGCCCGCTGCACTGCGGGGGTGCCGATGCTCATGGCCGACGGTCGCGATGACCGCCAGCCACGAGCGATCGCGGGCACGAGAGGCAGAACAGGGACGTGTGTGTAAACACACAAACCCTATTCTGTTCTGTGAGGAGAGACAGATCGTGAGTTCCTAATAGCTAGGAACCACGATCTGTCATTTCCTCTAGGTCAGTCCCCTCCCCTACAGTTAGAAACACACCTAGGGAACACAGTTAACCCCTTCATCGCCCCCTAGTGTTAACCCCTTCCCTGCCAGTGACATTTACACAGTAATCAGTGCATTTTTATAGCACTGATCGCTGTTTAAATGCCAATGGTCCCAAAAATGTGTCAAAAGTGTCCAAATGTGTCCGCCATAATGTCATAGTCCCAATAAAAATCGCAGATCGCCGCCATTACTAGTAAAAAAAGAAAAAAGAAAAAAAATGCTATAAATCTATCCCCTATTTTTTAGATGCTATAACTTTTGCGCAAACCAATCAATATACGCTTATTGTGATTTTTGGGTTTTTTTTTTTTACCAAAAATATGTAGAAGAATAAATATAGGCCTAAACTGAGAAAACATTAGCTTTTTTTTAAAAAAATGGGGATATTTATTATAGCAAAAAATAAAAAATATTTTTTTTTTCAAAATTATCGCTCTTTTTTCGTTTATAGCGCAAAAAATAAAAAACACAGAGATGATCAAATACCATCAAAAGAAAGCTCTATTTGTGGGAAAAAAAAACGTCAATTTTGTTTGGGTGCAGCGTCGCACGACCACGAAATTGTCAGTTAAAGTGACGCAGTGCCGAATCGCAAAAAATGGCCCGGTCATTTAGCAGCTAAATCTTCTGAGGTTAAAGTGATTGTAAGGGTTCGTTTTTTTTTTGTAAATAACAAACATATCATATTTACCTCCACTGTGCAGCTCCTTTTGCACAGAGTGGCCCCGAACCTCGTCTTCTGGGGTCCCCCGGTGGCTCTCGTGGCTCCTCCCCACATCAGATAACCCCCTAGGAGAAGCGCTCTACCAAGGGGGTTACCTTGCGGGCGAACTACCGAGTCCAGCATTTGCATCCATAGACACTAGGGATGTCCCGATACCATTTTTTTAAGACTGAGTACAAGTACCGATACTTTTTTTCAAGTACTCGCCGATACCGATTACCGATACTTTTATTTTTAATGTCACGTGGCAGTGTACAATTTTTTTTTTTTTGTTTTTTTTACAATGCTTTTTTTCTTTTTTCTTTTTTTTTTTTAGGGAGGGAGGGGGTGGACGCTGTCTGTGTGTTTTTTTTATTTAAATTTTTGTTATTTTTTACAATAATTTTTTTTTTATTATTATTTATTGCAATACTTTGTGTTTTTTTTTTTTTTTAATCAGCCCTGTTGGGGGGCTTTGGTGAGATATCAGGGGTCTTAACAGACCCCTGATATCTCCCCCTTGAGACGGAGAAAGAGGCCGAGGATAGAGATTTCCCAGTCCCTTTATCTGCAGCCTCAGCTGCACTGAAAATGAATGGAGAGAAGACAGCGGCTCCTCTCCATTCATAAACTGAGACATCGTAATCACAGGAGATTACAATGTTTCAGTTATGTGAATGGACAGAGTCAGCTGATTCTGTCCATACACAAAGGAAGGAGGACATGGAGAGAGACAGCACAACAGAGGGGGACAACGGTACGGAGAGGGACAGCTGAACAGAGAGGGACAGCGGAGGGGGACAGCTGAACGAAGGGGGACAGCGGAGGGGGGCAGCTGAACGGAGGGGGACAGCGGAACGGAGGGGGCATGGAGGATGTGGTGACAGTCAGTGGTGATCGCGTGTGGGGGAGTTACAAGCACCGATCACTGCTATATAGATTTCACTAAAGCAGCTGAAAGTGGGGGGGGGAGAAGCTTGTAACTCCCCCACGTGCCGATCACTGCTGCCTCTCAAGGTATCGGGGAAGCATCAGGAGTATTTGCCCGAGTACAAGTACTTGGGCAAATGCTCGGTATGGTCGGTAATGCATAGAATGCATTAAGGTGAAAAGCAGCGAGGGTTTACAACCCCTTTAAGCCTGTGGTCAATAAACTCTATACCGAGCAGTCTCCAAGCCTTCCCAGGCAAACAATCCGCTTCAGACTCTTCCAAAAGAGAAGATACAGACGAACATGACTGCAAGAATGTTGCCTTGTTCAAACAACCAAGCACCAAGTCTCCAGGGAAAGAATCCATGATTCTCTGTAGGCTACATTTCCCCTGGCTGCAGTCTAGCTTTTCCTATAAACTAGCCAGACTTCACCTTCCTAGTCTTTTATATCCCTACTGCAACATTAATGACTAACAGTAAGAAAACCCAGCATTCTGGGGCTTCTATGAATGAAACACAAATCTATGAATGCAGGAAGGGCAGATGAATGAAAGGTATACCTCCTCCACTATGGATTGTGTTTCAGTCGTAGAAGCTATGGTACTAGACATGTGCAATTCGTTTCGTAACGAAATGTAATTCGGACAAATTTTGCATCTCTCAGATACAAAAGAAATTATAGCGAATATAACGAATGAATTCAAAATGATTCGGTAATTTGTTAACGATCTAATGAAACAAAAGGTCGACTCAAAGTAAATATTACAATCGGCTGATTAATTTTGTGCTGGAGGTTGGATTACTGGCAATGTGCATTCCTGAGAACTGAGTGGGAAGGATGTTGTATTGTATTTGAGCAGAGGAGAAGAGATATTGTCATTGCGTGTGTTCATAGATTCAATAAACAAACGACTTTCCAAACTAAGAATCATTATCACGAATATATATACATACATAAATATCGAATTTCAACTAATACGAAAGAAATTATAGCGGATATAACGAATGAATTCGACATGATTCGAGATTCAATATAACGAATATCGACACTCTACAGAAATAATGAATAAAATGAATTAACGTAACATAACGAATATAACAGAACGAAAATGTATTTTACTAATGGCAAGGAACCGAAACTAAACGAATTTTTCCGTTGTGCACAAGTCTATATGGTAAATCAAAAATTTTGAGTGACCTTCAGAACAGTAATAGAGGAGAAAACTTTCAATGGGTCCACTTGTAACCTGTAACCCATCTGTGACAAATGTCTAAGAAGGGATATCCCACGCATTGGCAAGATATCTTCTTACTTCCTGTTGAGTTTACAGGACAAGAAGTTAATGGAAAACTCCTTAAAGAAACACAGATGGAAAAACAAGAATAAAAAACCTGGTTTTAACGCTTCCCTACTTTATCTAAAATGAAAAAGTTTGGGCTTTAGATGTGCTTTAAGATAGGTATTTGGAACAAAATAAGAAAAGTTGCAGAACAGAAACTGAAAATAGGTTGGTATTTTATTCCTTTTTTCTTTTTATTCTTACAAGCATAGTGTAGCTCCCGAGGATAGAAAGTACTCTGGAGACAGCTGCCTATTTTCATAATACTTTTATTCTCTTTAGTCAAGTAGGACTTACCAGGGATTTTGATATCTGTGAGTTACTTTATCTTCACAAGCTCTGCGAAATTCTCCCTCCTAAGGAACAAGAATGACAGCCACAGGTAAGCAGTTAGTAATCCATACTGTACATTGTCCTAAAAAAACCGAACTCGATATGTTTTACTTTACCATTCCATGCTGCCCTTACAGCAGTAGGAAAAAAATAAGTACATAAGTATTACAGTGTTTGACTAACACAGATTACAGCACATGTGTTTAGATATCCATCAAATAAAATTCCTTTCAATGGCTAATTGTGCCCATTGACATGTGGGGCACAACATCTGATCCTACCTGCAAAGTTAGGATTGGGCAGTGATCATGTGGAGACTACCTTGGCTATAGATGTTCACAGGTCTCATTTAATTATCAACCCCAACACAATGCTTGCTGAGCATAGGGAAGTAAGGTGACATATTAGGTACTTCCAGATATAAAGCTGGCCATACATGGATCAAAATTTGGCCGATTCAGAAGGGACCGGCTGAATCTCAATCCATGTATGAACAGGCTGGTTGTACAGAAGTTGAACTTCCGATCGACTTCTGTACAACCACCCTTTCAGGGTTTTCCTGATCGAGCCAGGTATAGCCAGCAGCACTGATCAGTGTATTCTGATGGCAGGGAAGCCTCCCCGCCATCAGAATACAATAGTTTAATGGGGAGGATTGGGTCATTTTTGTTTATCATTCAACCCAATGATTGAACGCAGAAAAAAAAGACTTTTGTGTGGGCTGTCTAAGGGAGCACAGGACTCAATCCCCATTTTCCAACATGCAGCACTGGTGCTCGGTGATTGGTTGCTCAGGCACCCAGTATTTGTCATATGATGGCTGAGAAATCGTACATCCTTGTGTAAGTTCCAAGTTACAACTTGGAGCTTAGACAGATTTTTTGTTTTTCACTTCCAATAACCAAATGGCATGACAGCAAAGCAAAGGTAAAAGTCAGCAATTGGTAGGGCCGCCGATAATGTAAACCTGGCGCTTGGCTCTCTGCATGTGCAAAACCAAGGTTGAATTAAAAGTTCTTATTGTTTTTAATACTTCCACTAATATCCAAACCATAAGAGTGCTGTGATAATTAGAACTTCCCTCCTTCTTTTTTTTTTTGAAAAATATTTATTAGGTTTTACACAATACAATAGTATAAAACAGAGTACACAATAGCTATAAAGCATGTACATGTATATTCTCTAATCAGTAAGATAATTTTATACCTAAACACAGGTGGGGGGGGGGAGGGGGATCAGTAATTCACATTTACCATTGTAACAGTGGTATTAAGCAGTATGATGCCTGTGAGGCTGTACCTTACATCTTTGTATCTTCAGGAGCGGAAGCAACATTTGGACATAACTAACTAGTGAACAGATAAATTGATCTGGTTAAAACAGTGAAACCAAATGATGATACTGAGGTTAAATAGAAGAGAATCGTGGAAGTCAAAGAGCATCGTGAGCTTGGGTTTGTCCTATGGCGGCCAGAAAGTAGAGGGGTCAGAAGCGTGAGATATTTTGAGGTTGCCAAATGAATTGGTAAGATCTGTCTTTAGGTACCAATCTGTAAAACGGAATGGTTGTATTATATCTTGCATTGTTTGTTGAGTGAATGTGGCCTCCATATAGTTTCACCATCTCTTGAAGAACTTTCCTCCTTCTAGTCCCAAATGTCATTCTTAAAGTGTGTGATCAGATGCAGCTCCAGGAATAGGTGGTACTGTACTGTTGGCAACACTGTAACATAAAACCTAAGTTTATAGGTGGGATACAAAGAAAGAAGATGAAAGCTCATCTCCAGTCAAAACTACGGCTAAAACTTCTGTAGCTTTCTTAGACCCCAATGGGTAGATCTCCTCTCACTTCCTTGTAATGTCACAACCAGACAAGAGATTAGAGAAAGAGGTGTCACTAGTACAGGAAAATACAAGTAGCAGCAAAACCCTTCCACACCTTGACTTCCAATGACTCCGGTTCTAGGCACAGCCATCTTTTCACCCAGAAACACAAAACCTCAGTTCTCCAAATTATCCTGCTGGGGTACTTTACGGGCTTTCCGCTTCACCTTAAAGTGGAACTTTAGTCCACTTTAGTCCAAGCTATTCATGCTTTTCCTATTCATTCATTACTGAAAAAGCTTACGTATTCTGAGTGGGAGCACCCAGATGAAAACTTTTTTGGAGGAAAAACTGTTTAACACTTTATCCTATAGAGGAAGAATTTAATAAGAAATGGGGGATTCCAGCAATTGATGCTGCTATATCCTCTGTGAACAAAAACTTGACTTGTCCTGTAGACAATGCTTAAATGCTGAAGGATCCAACAGATAAGAAGTCGGAATTCCTATTTAAAAACAATATTTCGACTTCCGGTCCGTGTGAGCATGGAGTGAACTATCTCAGCTCCCGCACCCCCCAGCTCACCTGCCCGTATTCACCGCGCCACAGCTATAGCTTCAGCGAGTGGCAGACACTGCTACAATCCGGAGGGGTGAATGGACCGTTTTGTGGAGCGTTCTGCTCCCCGCCTTACACAGGCTCCTTGCAGCCCATCCGAGCCAGAAGCAGCTGCAGCGGCTAAGATGGCAGCCGCTATCCCGACCAAGAATATCTCAGCCCCGCCTCCCTCCTCACAGGCTCTGCATCTCCCTGATGACACAGAGGCGACACATGCCAAGATAGCGTTAGGGGTAGCTCAGCTCCTCACCCCCATGATAACAGAGGCAATTGACAAGGCTATTCAGAATGGCATGGAGCAGCTGAGACAGGACATTCATAGCCAGACGCATAGGCTGCAGGAGGCAGAGCAGCGTATAGCCTCAGTGGAGAAATGTCTACATCAGGTGACGGCATCTATATCCACACATGCAGGAGTACCTCAGTTTCTGATGGACAAGCTCGAGGACCTCGAGAACCGGTCCCGCAGGAACAACCTGCGTATCATAGGCCTTCCTGAGTCCTACAAGACGACCTGCCTGATGGAGCTGTACAGCCATCGCATACCTGAAGCTCTGGGTCTTCGTTACACCTGCGTAGTGGAAGGAGCGCACCGCATAGGCCCTCAGCAAGACCAGCAGCCCAAGCCGCAACCGGTAATTGTACGATATTTGAACTATGCAGAAAAACATACTCTTCTACAGTACTACCACAAAGCAAAGGGTCTTTCCATAGATGGCCACAAGCTATTACTATTTGCTGATTACTCAGTGAAGGTCTCTAAACAACGAAAATCCTTTGCTCCTATTTGCACTCAGTTACACCAGCACAATCTAAAATTTTCCCTGGCATACCCAGCTGTTCTGCGCCTGCAATCTCCTCAAGGCGACCAGATGTCCTTCTCATCGCCAGCAGACGCCCAGCAATGTGGTGAATCTCTGCTGGTGGGGGACATGGCTTCCACCAGTATTATGGACGACACCCCCTCTGCTCCTTCTTCTTCGGCTCCGAATTCATCCAAGTACCAAAGCAGCCCGGTTAAATATCCATCTAAACGTGGCCACTATGCATCTTTCCCTGAAAGGTCAGGTATGCGTTGACCTAGGAACTGCCCCACTTTATGCCGCATGGGACAGGATTGTGCCCATTACTTTCATGGTGTTAATATATTTGTTTACTTGATATTCTCTCCTCCCTGTAGGTTTACGAGCTGGGGAGTTATGTTTGAAATTTTGTACCATGTTTGTATTAGTACTCAGGAGGTGTTGGCTTCCCTACCTAGATGCAGATCGGGTGGGAACTCCAGGGCGTGGGCTAAAATTACCATCATGCCTTGGTTTCTCTCTAGATTACTCTGTCTGTTTTGAGAGCAAGCCCTATATTGGCGTGACACCAAAACCCATCTGACGGGGCATGGAAGCTAGATTCTCCTGTGTACGTCTTGTGATTTCTTTTTCTCACGCAAAAAAAGTGAAATCAATAGTTGCAGTCGGTTGTTATTTTTTTTTTCTGTATACCCCTGGTTAGCACTTAACTGTCTTATCCCCCCTTTCTGCTCACGCAGTATAATTCCCAAATTCTGTTGTCCTCAAACTAAGTGAGCTAGGGTGAACTATCCACTCCCTACCCATCAACTCCCTACTGACCAAGGGTTAACTACAACTTGAGGGAAGGTTCACCTGCTCTCCCTCTCTTTCTTTTTTTTTTTTTCCTTTCCTTTCCCCGCTTGTAGGGTGACAGTACCCCCCCGAATAATCTTTATATTGTCTCGGTATCCATCATGCGGATAGTGTCATGGAATGCTAAGGGGCTCCGGTCACCAAACAAGCGGATGAAAATTCTACGTAATTTAAAACGCATGCATGCAGACATCGCCCTCCTTCAGGAGACCCATCTAAGTGAGCAAGATTTCCAACGCCTCAAGAAACTATGGGTGGGTGAGGTCCTTGGCTCCCCAGCATCAAGGCGCAAAGCAGGGGTGATCATCCTTCTACACAAAAATCTGCCAAAGACCAAGAAGGCCGCAAACTAACGATCCATTTAACTATTGCCTCAAAAGATCTAGCCATTTCTAACATATATGTGGTCAACTCCCCGGGAACTGCATTTTTCCAAGACCTCTCCTCGCGGGTACTTCGCTCCTCAGACACACTTCACCTAGTGGGTGGGGATTTTAACAGTGTTATGAACAAATTTGAGGATAAATCGTCACTACGCCCATTATTAGGCACCCCCTCATCACCCACCCAACAGCCCACTACATTACTAGCCACTACAATGTCCCTATTACATCTGTCAGATATTTGGCGTCTAACCCACCCTACCGATAGGGAATACACTTTCTATTCTTCACCTCATGATATTCTATCACGCATAGACTATTTCTTTTGCTCCTCTGCCCTAATTCCGAAGGTACAGCATTCCGCAATTTCGGAAGAAGCAATTTCCGATCACAGTCCTATAGTGGTAGTGTTGGACGATTTCAAACTCCACAATACCCCCCCCATGGCGATTCTCATCGTATTTAGCAGACAATGAGGATTTCCGGCAGGCAATTAACAAGGCATGGAATAGCTAGGTACTCACTAATGCTGAACATGTATCCAACCCCAACCTATTTTGGGAAACAGGCGAAGCTGTTCTACGGGGTGTAATTATCTCTTATACTACCCAATATAAAAAACACATTTTAGAGCAATATTGCCAGGCATGCGCTACTCTAAGGAAAGCTCAAGCAGATCTGACCCTACGCCACTCTCCGGAGCAGGGGCGTAACTAGAAATCATAGGGCCCCATAGCAAAATGTTGTATGGGCCCACCCTCACCCAGCGGCGGATCCAGATTCTAGTCTCGGCAGGGGCACTACCAGAAATTACTTTTTTTGGGGGCAATTTATCATGGCACCATGGTTATTATAGTGTCAGGATGATTGAAACACATTATTTCTATTATTACATTGTTATAGAACATGAAATAGTTCAACTCACCATAATGCAGAATCAGTGGGATCCCCGAGTGTGTCACTTGCCACCATCGCCTGCCACCAGATGCAGATTGTCACACGTTGCAGATTATCACTTGCCACGTCACCTGCCACACATTGCGGATTGTCCACTTGCCACATTACCTGCCACAAGATGTGGATAGTCCACTTGCCACGTCACCTGCCACAAGTTGTGGATTGTCCACTTGCCACGTCACCTGCCACAAGTTGCTGATTGTCACTTGCCATGTCACCTGTCACAAGTTGCGGATTGTCCACTTGCCACGTCACCTGCCACAAGTTGCGGATTGTCACTTGCCACATCACCTGCCACAAGTTGCGGATTGTCACTTGCCACACGTTGCAAATTGTCCACTATCACCTGTCACACATTGCTGATTGTCCACTTGCCACATCACCTGCCACAAGTTGTGGATTGTCACTTACCACGTCACCTGTCACACATTGCGGATTGTCACTTGCCACGTCACCTGCCACAAGCTGCAGATTGTCACTTGCCACGTCACCTGCCACATGTTGCAAATTGTCCACTATCACCTGCCACATATTGCTGAATGTCCACTTGCCATGTCACCTGCCACAAGTTGTGGATTGTCACTTGCCACAAGTTGCAAATTGTCCACCTGCCACATCACCTGCCACCCATTGCAGATTGTCACTTGCCACAAGTTGCGGATAGTCCACTTGCCACGTAACCTGCCACAAGTTGCGGATTGTCCACTTGCCACGTCACCTGCCACAAGTTGCGGATTGTCACTTGCCACGTCACCTGCCACAAGTTGCAGATAGTCACTTTCCTGCTAAGGTGGGGAATGGGGATTGTCACTTCCTGTGTCCCAGTCTGAGTCAGGCAGCAGAGAGATGATGTAATCTCTCTGCTGCCTGCACAGTGAGGGCGGAACTGTCAGGATGCAGGGCGGGCGCCTGGCGGTGAGAGATGATGTCATCTCTCTGCTCCGCCACCCGCTGATTGGCTAGTCCACCCACCGAGCCCCCCAGCTGGCAGCTTCCCATCCATCCCTCTCCCCCCGCCGAGCCACCCAGCTGAGTCCGCTCGCACAGTCAGTGTGACTGTACAAGCGCCGAGCGGGTGAGCCGCTGGATAGCTCGGTGGCTCACCCACCGCCCACTAACTTACACGCCGACTCGCCGGGCCCTACTCGGCTGCGGGCCGAATAGGTAGTTCCGCCACTGCTCCGGAGAATAGGCAAGCATGGCTAACTGCTAAACTGTGTTTTGACCTATGGGCAGAACAAAAAGAACAGATTAAGTCCTCTTACCATTCCCTCCATCTACATAAATATGGCAACAAAGCAGGCAAACTTCTTGCCAATCTCTGCCGTGAGTCATATACCCCTACCCACATTACAGAATTAAGGGACAGTGCAGGGACCCTTACAACCTCCCAATCAGAGATAACTGCCCTGCTGACTGAATTCTACCAAAAACTTTATGCTGAGGACCCAATCGACTTAGACAAAGCACAATCTCTCCTCGCCTCAGTCAAAATGCCGACATTATCAGATGCCCAACTAGACTCCCTAAATGCTCCTATCTCCCTGAATGAAATTCTCTCCACCATCCAACATTTATCAAACAACAAAGCGCCTGGCCCTGATGGGTATTCAGCGGAGTTTTACAAACTAACCAGGGAATAGATACCACAAACGCTACAATAAGTCTTTACAGGTATATGGGAGGGTGGACCATATCTCCCTACGGGGTCTATGGCATTCATAAAATTGCTGGCAAAAAAGGGAAAAGACCCGACTCTCCCGGGATCGTATTGCCACATCTCCCTTATTAATGTTGACTCAAAAATTTTGTCCAAAATCATTGCATCCCGCTTAGCCTCTATACTCCCTACTCTTCTCCACCCGGCGCAAGCAGGGTTTGTCACAGGCAGGTCAGCAGTGCTCAACATCCGCAAACTCATACTAGCCCTGGAACATGCCAAACGCCACCCAGACAAAGACATGGCCATTCTTTCTCTTGACGCCAAAAAAGCTTTTGATAATATCAGCTTTCAATGGTTGTGTCTGGTATTGAGGAAGTTTGGGATCATAGGTCCAGTAACAAATTTCATACCAACAATGTATTCCGCCCCCACAGCCAGTCTAGTGACGTCAAGTAACATATCAGCCCCGATCCATTTGACAAAGGGAACGGGCCAGGGGTGTCCTCTCTCTCTCTCCTTTATTATTTAATCTAGCTATAGAACTTCTGTCCCGATTGCTTAATGACCACCCACTTCTCTCAGGAATCCAAATTGGAGACCTTAAGATGAAAACGGCGCTCTTTGCAGACGACATTTTAATTTTCTCCTTGGCCATGCCCACTGACCTCGCTATCATTCAAAATATTTTTTCTAACTTTCGCCACTGCTCGAGACTACGCATTCATTTCACTAAGAGTGAGGTACTTCCACTACAATTGACACACTCCCATCGTTGGACCCAATCCTCCCCATTACACGCAGCGAAACATTTCATAACGTACCTAGGTATTCGAATAGGCCGGTATCCCTCTTCTCTTTTACCACCTTAACTATCCACCCATCTTTGATAGGATTAAAAGGGAGCTGGAGGCCTGGAGGACCTCCCACTGTCATTTTTCGGAAGAATGCCATTCATACAAAATGGTCTCATTTGCCAGATTGTTATATCCCCTACAAACACTTCCACTGCTACTTAAACAGACATCCACAACCTCAACAAGGTACTGACGACTTTTCTATGGCAATACAAAAGACCGTGCATCGCTAGACACAAATTACATCTTCCGAAACACGAGGGAGGAGTGGGGCTACCTGACCTCCACCTGTACAACCTTTCATGTCTCCTTAGACAGGGTATGGACTGGTTATTACATAGATCCAACTATTCCATCTATGCCTTAGAGGCGGCCCTGGTCTCCCCCCTCTACCTATCGGCAGTACTCCACTCTCCTCTCAAGGCCTTGCCACCTCATCTGAGAAGCAACTCTTTGATAAGAGACACAGTGGTGGCATAGAGAGAGGTATGAAAGCATCTGAAGGTACCTTATACTATCTCAAATCACCTCCCAATACAAGGCAATCTGCTGTTCCCTGCAGGAAGGACATATGAAGCAATCCTAATATGGTCTACATTGGGCCTAACCCAGGCAGCATCATTACTTTATCCAGGCACCTGCAACATCCAACCTTTTCAGGTGGTCGCAAAACAGTATAATCTACCCCCGCACCATTACTTCCATGATCTTCAACTGGCGGCTTTTGTTAAATCACAACTGGGCCGGGCGAGAACCAACCTATTTCATCCAGTGGTTGACAAGGCAGTACAACAGAAAACTTACTCTCAATGCTATATTCCCAAATCCTGCAACACACTACGTCTTCCACAGGGCACTCCTTTGGGAAAGCTTGGTGTAAAGATCTTCCAGAATTGAAGGACACTACACAAATCCTGGAAGGCTGTATGCAAGATCATAACCAATGAACATTTGAGGGAGACTCAATTTAAAATTGTGCATGGGGCGTTTATACCTGCCCTGATGGATCGTGCAAACCCACTTCTTGCAGTTTGTCCCTGGTGCAACGCTAGCAGGCCAACACTCCTACATCGCTTTTGGTCCTGCACTTCAATCCAAGCTTTTTGGGATCAAAAAATTCATTATATGCATGGTATTACGTCCACAAAACTACCTAAAGACCCGCTGATTTGTCTTTTCAGCCACTCCTCACCTGTGGTTTTCGGACACCCCAAACACAGGGGAAGCAACACCCCTGACACCATGGATGCACCTATGTCTCCTGACAGCTAGAAAGGTCCTCACGCGGGCCTGGACATTTACTCTCAGTCCATTGCTCTCTACGGTAAAGAAAGATCTGAAATCACTCCTGTACCTTGAAAAGCTGGATGCTATGCTACAACACCTTGGAACTACCAAGCGTTTTTTCACACGCTGGAGGGTTTTCATAGAGTACTCTTTTTCGATGTCAAAAATTCACCAACTCATGGCTACCTTCCAATACACCACCTGGTATGCCAAGGCAAATCTGACTAACTCTCTGGATAAACTAAAGTTACCCGACTCTAGCTCTAAAGTGGGCAGTGAACCCCTCACCCCAATGGAGGAATGCCTTCATACACCTCCTAAGGAGCTTTTTACCACCCCTTACTCTTTCTGTGTAACCCTGGAACGGTATCTACTATCTATGAGGCCATATAATATGTATAATCTTTGGTTTAGCACTAATGTACAGCGATTTTAGAACCACCCTGGTCTGTGCTCTTTTTTGTCTAATCTGAAAATATGTCAGTATGTATTGTTTATTTTTCTTTCTTTTTCTGAACACTGTTGTAATGTTTAAACCTGAATAAAAATTTTCAAAAAAACCCCAATATTTCTCTGGCAGGTTTAGTGGTTCAGCCTGCGCTGGCAGCGATCGGGGTATGTCAGTCCTTAAAAGACCAGTTTAAAGAGGTGCTCAAGATTATTCCTGATCAGCAGGCCCAAGATTTGGCCGGGATATCAAAGGCGTTATGTCAGGGCTGTCTTTAATATTGATTAGGCCCTGGGCAAAAATTTTCTTGGGGCCCCCAACCCCCCGCCATGCAATTTCACTCTCCACCTGCTCTGGGACATACAATAAATATCAGCTAGACTCAAAATCGGTTTACTGTATCGGATCAGGCAGCAATTGCGATTGGTTGCCAGAGGTTACAGCATATCATTACCTCTTACTGACTGGTTGCTGGAGGTTACAGCACACATTACGGCTCATTGATTAATTGCTAAATGTTACATGCACATGGTTTCTGCTTGTTGATTGGTTGCTAGAGATTACTGTACAGTAATACTGCTCACTGATTGGTTGCTAGAGGTTACAGCACATCATCTCCTCACTGCCTGCACACTATGGACTGGGGAGGTGAGCGGACCCATCAATAGACAGAAAACTCCTAGGGATCCTAGAACTCCTGGGATCAGTGGCAGTGATGGGGGGAGGGGAGGGGAGGGTGTGATCAATGGCAATGCTGATTTTTTTACCGACTACCAATATAAAGAGGAGTTTCAACACTGGCCATCAATGTAATAGGGGTTTACACTGACCACTAATGTAATAGAAGCATTCACAGTAACCACCAATGTAAGGAGGGATTTACACTGACCACTAATGTAATAGAAGCATTCACAGTAACCACCAATGTAAGAAGGGACTTACACTGCCCACGAATGTAAGGGGAACATTCACACTGGCCACTAGTGTGAATGAAAGGATTCTACACCAAGCACCAATGTAATGAGAAGATTTACACTGACCACCAATGTAACTGAGACATTTAGCCTGCATTTACATTTGTGTGTGTCAGGAAAATCTGCATGCTGCCCTTTAGCAGATACACAGCAATGCTATCAATTGTTAATGACACCCTCACGCATCTGCTGACATGTCCCTTGCCACCATGTGATTTTGAAAAAGGGTTAGGGACCTTCTTCTGCATTTCTAGCACATAGAGCAGCCCATTGAAATGAATGGGCTGCCCTACATGCGACCTAAATCTTTATCCACCTTGTCAGTACACCTTTGCATCCTAAAACCCCTGCTAACCTCTAAACCTCAAACCTCCCCCATCCTCTCCACTCCAACCCTCCATCCCTATAACTCTACCTGCCTCCTCTGCTCATCTTTGGACCCACCTTCCTTACCTCCATACATCCCCTCCTTGCTCACCTGTGTACCCAAACTGTAATTCCTTCTCTGCCTACCTCTGCACACCCCACACTACCCTCCCCCACACCAAATTGCTTGCATTTTCAGAACAGGCAGATGTTAGGCTTAATGAACACAGTTGTAGGCAGGACTTTCAAGCATGCCCCTTTACTTCCCCAGTGGGCAGCATTCAGTACAGGTGATGGTGGATTTGACCTGGGGGGGCATGATACACATATGAATGCCGCCACTATTTACATATTAATGCCGGTTATTTACATGTAAACACAGGGTCTGCAGGTCATCCATAAACAACAATAGGGCAGAGCTGGGCAGCATTAGTAGCAGCACTTCAAACTGAGATATTAGGACACAGCACAGGACTAAAACTTCAAGGAACAAGGGAATTTAAACCAGGATAGTTGGCAAGTATGAGGCAGCTGCTTTGGGCCCCACAACAATGACAGGGCCCAGGGCAGCTGCCCCTTTTTCCCTGCTTTAAAAACGTCCCTGCGTTATGTTTTACAGTAGACACTATGAAAGATTCTATTCTCCAAGCCTCATGGCTTATGCTCGGGCTGATACATGTGCATAGAGTTCTATGGTTGAAAAATTGGTCAGCCGAAGCGCCATGCCTTGGCTAGTTTTCCATTTCATGGTTAACGGTTGTTTGGAGACGATCTGGATAATTACATCCAAAGAATTTCTAATGGAAAAAGTTCCCTTTACCAGTTAAGAAGAAGTTTAAGCGTTTTTCTTTTAAATGGGCTTCTTCTCCAGTGCCAGGGGCATCTGCCTCCAGGCAGTCTCAACGACTTCCACTGTCAAATTCAAGAGGTAAACCTCAGAGTCAACCCCAGGGTCAAAAGAGGCCCTGGGGGAAGAAACCCACTAAACAAAATACTAAAACCTCCTCATGAAGGGGTGCCCCCGCTCAATCGAGTGGGGGGAAGACTTTTGCAGTTCTCAAGGGTCTGGCAGGAACAGTGTCGAGACAAATAGGTGATAAAAAAAATAAGGTAAAGAGGGGGCGTGTCCGGACACTGAGCAAGGAAGACGTGCTTGTATTGAGCTCTGCCCAGCCAGCAAGCAATCTATTGCCATCCTACCTTTCTCTTACCCCGGAGAACTTCCAAAAGCACGACATACTGCTCACTACAATCCCTGCTGCAAGCACAGCTAAAAATTATCCTCCATTTCGGAATCTATCCGACTGTGTACACCCCGGTCTGGCTCTCTGCTTCCTGGGCTCGAGGCCCGACGCCATCTTGAGGCCTCTCGGCCCCCACGCTTCTACACAGCAAACATCTTACCTCCACCGGCCAGCGGGACATCTTCGGCGGCTGCTGGATGGACCTGGGGCGGAGCGGTGCTGCCTGGAGATCCCCGACCGTGAGCCCTGAAATACCGCGGCCTGACGTCCATCTACAGCCTGCGGCCTACTGATCAGACCACGCCAGCTCCCTGGAGGACACAGTGAGTAGTGGGAACATCCACACCTCCCATCCCAATACCAAGCGCCCCTGACATCAACCGCCAACTGTTCCATTAGCTGTGTACCTCCCCAGGAGCCCTTTAGCCCAGACGAGGCCCAGACGAAGCGGCAATCACACAGCCGGCCGGCCGGCCGGCCCATAGGAAAGACCGCGGCTTCGGCCTACACACGGAGGTCGGCGGCCATCTTGGGACTCCAGGATACACCCAGCTGCTTCTATTCATCCAAACTGTGCTTAATCATCATAACCCAGAGACACAGTGAGCAGTAGAATCACCCACACTTACCATCCCACAGCCAAACACCCCGGACATTAAGCACTAATTGTCCCCACAAGAAAGACCACGGCTTTGGCCTACACACGGAGGCCGGCGGCCATCTTGGGACTCCCAAATACACCCAGCTGCTTCTGTTCCTCTAAGCTGTACCCACTCATCATAATTAATCTCTTTATACATCCTTATCGATACTCACTACTGGGAACATTATGCCCTGTAACAGTTACCTAAGAAATCATCCTTACAACTGTTCCCTGTAAAACGCACACGCAGCTTGCAAAAATGGAAGACGTCTGAATTCTAAGCCTTGACCTCCGCCTACAGATCCGAACCTCCCGTCCCGCAAAGCTATTATTCTCAAGACCCGGGAGACACACTAACTTTTCAAGGAACCCCATAGTTACTTCTCAACTAGTGCATGGGTAAAATTGGAGATCAACGCACCGTATACTCAAAGCAAGTCTCACAGGCCGCACTTCGGCGAACCCACTCAATGGAGAAATACCTACGGAGACCCCACTCCCCGGCCTCAAATACCCCGGAGACAGCTATGAACCAAACGGACAATTTCCCATTAGTTGATCCCTCTTTCTTTATGGGGGACTCTTCACAACATACACAGCCACCTGTCTCCCCCGCAACATTACTACCCGTAACAGTGGACGTTTTAGATACCAAGTTACAGGCTCTGCTTCACAACATCACCCAAAATATCACCAAAGAAGTAAATAAGTTAGCCCATGAGCTTAGGGGTGAAATAGATCAACTTGGTGAACGTACGGATCATTTGGAAACCAAATTCGACGACATGGTTCAATATGTCCATGTCCTAGAAGAGGAAAACGCAGGCCTGAAAAATGCAGTCTCGCTACTACAAACACAACAAGAAGACCTCGAAAATCGAGAACGCCGTCAGAACTTACGCTTCCGTGGAGTCCCGGAATCCATTTCAGATAAAGAAATTCGACCATATCTCCTTGCTCTGTTTGTCAAGCTGGTACCTCATATTCCTGACATAGAATGGCGCCTGGATAGAGCACACAGATCACTGGCTCCTAAACCTCCTCAGGGTGCTAATCCCAGGGACATAATCGCTCGTTTCCACTTTTATGAGAGCAAGGAGGCCCTGACTATTGCTACCCGAAATAGATCGAGGGTCGAATTCAAAGGCGCAAAACTACAAATTTTCAACGATCTATCGCCCATCACCTTGGCTAAACGCCGCGCTCTACGCCCAGTTACCTCCCATCTGCAACAATACCAAGTCCCTTATCGTTGGGGTTTCCCGTTCCGATTGTCAGTCATGAAAGATGGTTCACAACACTCCATGCGAGACCTACAAGAATGCAAAACTTTCATCAAAAACCTAGGTCTCCCTCCTATACCAGATGAAGACCTGCAGATACAAATCCAGCCTTCCCGGCAGATGTCCACTCCTGGGAAAATATGGACCCCGGTACGCCAGAAGTCAAAGAAGACACCAATTACACCTCAAAGAGCGGCTCCATTTAAAGGACCTACTTGAAAACGTGATGTGACATACCCCTTTGATCGCTCTTTACACATGGGTCATATCTTTTTTTTTTTTTTTCTGTTTTTGTTTTTGTTTTTTGGCCTATGTGTTCTGAGACTCTGTGTTCAGAGTCGAACCTTCACATCCGAAGTGCCTTACATGTTTATTTGCTCACTTGTTTGTTACAACCCAGCACATAGCCTCCATGTTGGGGGTTCCATGTTTTTTCCTTTTCTTCTTTAATGTTCGGATCGGGCGGAGGCCCACAAGTCTAATTTTGTAGGCTGACACACCCCCTGTTAACATGGTCTTGACTCGAGACCGTGATTTCCTGAGGCTTCTACAAGCCTCAGGCCTAATACCTAACTGGTATGTGTTTTTTTTTCTTTTTTTTTCACCAGAGACCCTTTTTGGTCCTACCCTGGATCTCCTTTTTTTTATTATTATTGTTCTTTATGTTTCTGTTTTCTACTTCCCAACCCCTTGTTTCGATTGATTTTCTCATACATATGGGTTTTTCTTTCAAACCCACGTTCAAAATACAGTTATGTTTTAAAAATTATACAATACTGTCATATGATTTCCTATGATACATCTATTATTATGTTCTATACATCATGGTACACGTTCCTTCCCTATCTTCTAAATTTAATATTTGCTTTACTCATATACCTGAGCTATGGCTGTAAGTATACTGTCATGTAATGTCAAAGGACTAGGTTCCATCCGCAAACGTTGGTTGGCGTTGAAGGAGTTTAAGGCATCCAGAGCAGAAGTGATCATGGTTCAGGAGACACATTTTAAAGCAGAGGGATCTTTTAAATTTGCCTCCAAGCATTTTCCTACCGCTTATATAGCATCAGATCCTTCTGGAAGGGCTGGAGTAGCCATATTATTGAAACGTAATTCTAATATCCGTGTCAGGTCGACATACTTAGACCCTCAAGGCCGTTTTGTTCTCCTGAGCTGTGATCATGAAAATGTTTCATTTACCCTTGCCAATGTTTATGCTCCTAACACAGGACAGATTGGTTTTCTTGAGATGTTTTTTGAAAAATTGCAATCCTTCTCTCAACCATTCATGGTCATTGGGGGGGATTTCAATTTATGCATGTCTCCGACTAAAGATAGACTTGCCCTTTTTACACACACCCCACCTCCCCAGGTTCAAAAGATGGCTACAGCCTTTAGAAAACTTATCAGAGCTCACAACCTCTTCGATACTTGGAGGATAAAACATCCTACAGCCAAACAATTTACATTCTATTCTCCCCCACACAAGCTATATACAAGACTAGATCACTTCTTTGTCTCAGCACCCTTACTGTCATATGTAGTCCATTCGGAAATAAATACAATCACATGGTCAGATCATGCCCCCATAAATCTTGATCTCCTTCTAACCAAACCTACATCTAGGTCGTGCCACTGGCGTCTTAACGAGACCCTTCTTAAAATACCTGATATTCATATTCATCTCCAGAAAAAACTGACAGAATTTTTTGAACTTAACGAGGGTTCGGTTTCTGAGGCATCCACCCTATGGGAAGCTCATAAGGCCTTTTTCAGGGGAGAGTGCATCTCCTCAAGCTCCCGTCTTAAGAAAGACCGAGCTCTCCAAAGATCATCGCTCTTACATGACTTATCCAAAGCAGAGGAATCCCTTGTCAGCTCCCCTACGGTGGAACGCCTTAGATCAGTGGTATCGTTACGTAACCGCATTAAATCTCTTGATCTGAATTCACTTGCTAAATCCTTGCTATGGTCCAAACAAAAGTTTTACGAATTCGCTAATAGACCCCATAGAATGCTAGTCAACAAATTAAAACCTAGACCCGCAGCCTCAATCCCTGATTTACTATTACAACCCAATGGTGAACCTACATATTGCCCCCAACACATGTCCAAAGTCTTTGGTGATTATTACCAAAAACTCTATAACTGCCTAGCAACAGACCAAAATTTTACATTCACTCAAGAAAAGTTTGATGACTTCATCAAAACTCTAAATCTTCCTACACTCTCTCCTGAGAAACGCTCAGGGCTCAATGCTCCCATTTCTGCTGAAGAAATTACAGCGGTTATTAAACAGCTTCCGACCCACAAGTCCCCAGGGCCCGACGGGCTTCCTTATTCATACTTTAAAGGCTTCCTACCAGTTTTAATACCCCATATGATAAGTTTATTTACCTCTCTGATGTCGGGGAAAGTTCCGCACTCCCAATTCCTTCATGCCTTTATTACAGTTATTCTGAAACCGGATAAGGACCTATCACTACCAGACAACTATCGCCCCATTGCCCTCCTGAACTCTGATTATAAGATTTTCACAAAAATTTTAGCTAACAGACTGTCCCTACTTCTTCCCTCACTTATACATAGGGACCAGGTCGGTTTTGTTCCCACTAGACACGCAGGAGACAACACTAGAAGAACTATCGATCTTATTGATCTACTGACTAAAACTAAGAAACCTGCGATAGTCCTCAGTTTAGATGCTCAGAAGGCGTTTGATCGCCTAAACTGGTCTTTTATGTTTGCCATTTTGACTAGATACGGAATTTCAGGTCCCTTTATACACGCTTTAAGAGCGCTTTACTCCACGCCCACATCCCAGGTACAGTTGTCTTCCCATGTCTCTCCGCTATTCTCCCTAAGTAATGGCACTCGTCAGGGATGCCCTCTATCCCCCTTACTTTTTATTTTAAGCCTGGAACCTTTGGCCGAAGCTATTCGTTCTCACCCTGACATAGGGGGAGTGGCGCTGAGACATCAGGAATACAAACTGTCCCTATTTGCTGACGACATTCTATTAACATTGACCCACCCCCATATAGCACTCCCCTCTCTTCATGCAATTCTACATCAATTTGGCAGCATTTCAGGTTTTAAAATAAACCCGACCAAAACTGAAGCCCTCCCTATTAACCTTTCCACAGATATGCTCTCAACTTTACAGGAAAATTTCAAATATCGTTGGTGCACCCACTCCTTGAAATATCTTGGAGTTTATCTGACCTCCTCCTACTCCACTCTTTTTCAGGCCAATTTTCCTCCTATGTTTACAGAAATCAACAAATTATTAAAGTCATGGACGAACCTCCCCTTATCCCTTCTTGGAAGGATAAATGTCCTCAAAATGTCGGTGCTCCCTAAGCTCCTCTATCTCTTTGAGACCCTCCCAGTCAAGGTTCCAATGTCCCAATTAAAGATAATCCAATGAAATTTCCTAAATTTTATTTGGAATCATAAATCTCATAGGATAGCTAGCTCGGTACTCTTTGCATCCCGAGCCGGTGGAGGTTTGGGGGCACCCGACATAATCAAATATTATTATGCCTCCCATCTAAGAACAATAACCTCTTGGACATCCAGATACGCCCCTAACAGATGGTCTGAGATAGAAATGGGCATCACGGTTCCCGCACATCCATGCTATATGCTATGGCCATCTTCGGATAAATTCATCTCTCAGTTACGTAAAATCAGCCTAAATCCGATGCTGTTTACCCTCTCAATATGGAAAAGTTGCTCTGGTAAATATAAACTTTCATCCCCATGCTCTCCTTTAACAAATATTACCTTTAATCCGGAAATCCCTGATAGTCTCTCTTATGATGCCATGTTGCCATGGACGAAAGCTGGTATTTTCCAACTACGCCACCTGGTTAACCCAGTTACCCGTAAACTCCTCACTTTTACTGACCTACAATCTAAATATAAAATCCCAAAAAACCTCTTTTACTCCTTTCTACAAATCCAACATTTTCTCTCCACCAAAATACCACAACTGACCCTAACTATCCCTACTGAATTTGAAGTGGTCTGCTCCAGAGGCCCTCATGAATCTCATCTAATATCCACCATTTACAAAATTCTGCATGCTGCCTCTCCTATCACAGAACAGACTCACACATATATGCGCAAATGGTCCCATATTTTAAACAGACCTATTCAAATAAGCGATTGGAAGAATATATGGGAAAATGCATCTAAGACATCCAGATGTGTGACTCAGAAAGAAACATCCTATAAAATACTGATGTTCTGGTATAGAACCCCGGAGTTTCTTTTAAGACAGAAATTGACTACATCCGGTCAATGCTGGAGATGTGGCTCATCTCTGGGCACCCACTTCCATATATTTTGGGAATGTCCCTTGATTATGCCATATTGGTCACAGATCCATGCCCTGCTGGAGAAAATTCTAAACTTCCCTATACCCTATCAACCTATACATCTCTTGCTAGGCTTGCCCCTCCCTAAAATGCCAAAAACACTTAGGAAACTGATGGCCTTCATTTTATTAGCGGCCAAACGGGTTATACCCCAATGTTGGTTAGTTAACACCCCCCCTACCTTTGCACAATTTTTGTCAGTAATTACAGACATTCGCAGGATGGAACGTATCACAGCCATAATTGACGACTCCCTTCCCAAATTCGAGGCTATATGGGGACACTGGGATTCCTCTGAATACAATATAGAGAACCCCCAGGTAGTCCAGAGTCAATGAGGTATAAAGACAGTTTCCTATATTGATTGACTGTAGCAGGACCACAAACCATGCCATTGCTTTATTTCACTAACTGACTCTCTTATTTCTACCATGATGTGTATGTATTGTCTGAAAATCATTTGACACCTAGTGTTATTTCTTCTTGATATATAATAAGCTACCAAAAAATGTTTTACCTCATTGAAAATATGCTGCTATCAATGTCTTTTCTAAGAGAATGAATACTCTGTTTATGTATACTTGAATATACTTAATAAATAAACAATTAAAAAAAAAAAAAAAATAAGGTAAAGAGAATCTGCTGCGCCAACCACATACATCAAGCTGCCAACACCACCAATTAGACTAATTGTATAAATGAATGTGAAACTAAAAAGTGTAGCGCTGTATTGTGCTAATAAAACTTCGATGTGAACATTCTGTGTGAAACATCCGTGCATATATCTATACCTGGTCCTGCTGATCACACAGAAAATAATTCAATGGAATAATTATAGTAACACCATATATGCAGAAATCTAGTGATGTGAAAAATCATTTGTAACCACGTGCTATATAGTAAACAATAATGTGAGCTGTGTGTGCACAGTAAAATAAACCCAAACCCTCAAATCCAAACAAACATGTGTAATAAAGATTGGGGTGGGATTAAATAGCAAGTCTCTGGGGTATTGAACAGTTCATTCAATCGGACAGAAGTATCCTGGAGCATTGATGTAAATCTCACAGTGGTATCTATTCGTGTCCCCAGTAGACTCTTCAAATACTCAGCAAGGCAGAAAGTAATATAAAATGCCCTTACCGGATGTGATGGACTCACAGGCCGTTGGCGGTGAGTCGTATGGGCTTGCACCGTTTGTACGGTGGTGTTACAGCTGTCCTTGATCCATAATGGATGGTCCTAGATGGGTCCCCAATCCCATCTAGGACCATCCATTATGGATCAAGGACAGCTGTAACCCCACCGTACAAACGGTGCAAGCCCATACGACTCACCGCCAACGGCCTGTGAGTCCTTTGGGCGCAGTGTACTGCAGGCTGCAGTTTGAGTCCTCTAGTCTCTTGGTGCCCTACTTTTGTTGTGTCTCCCTCCCTTCAGTTTGCATTGCTATGGGACATCCCACATGGTAACTACTATGGCTCTGTGTCCCGTGATGTATGATAAGAAAATAGGATTTTTAAAACAGCTTACCTGTAAAATCTTCTCTTTGAAGTACATCATGGGAAACAGAGGTCCCTCCCTTCTTTTTTGGTATACACATGTATTGCTTTGCTACAAAACTGAGGTACTCCCAGTAGTGGGAGGGGTTATATAGGGAGTGAACTTCTTGTCTTAGGGTGTGCCAGTGTCCATCACCTGAAGGTGGCCTATAACGCACATAGTAACTACTATGGCTCTTTGTCCCGTGATGTACTTCAAAGAAAAGGATTTTACAGGTAAGCTGTTTTAAAAATCTTATTTTTCAGATAATGGATTGAACAGTCCGTAAGATGCTCAAAGCTTAGGATATTTTTTTATTAACCTAACCCTGCTTTAAACTTCTCCACAACTTTATTCCTGATCTGTCTGGTGTGTTCCTTGGCATTCATGATGCTGTTTGTTTACTTAGGTTCTCTAACAAACCTCTGACAGTTTTACAGAACAGCTTTATTTACTGAGATTAAATTTCACAGGTGGACTCTAGTTACTAATTAGGTGACTTCTGAAGGCAATTGGTTCCACTAGATTTTAGTTAAGGGTATCAGAGTAAAGGGGGCTGAATACAAATGCACACCACACTTCACATTTTATTTATTTTTTTGAAAACCATTTATCATTTTCCTTCCACTTCACACTTTTATATGCCACTTTATGTTGGTCTATCACGTAAAATCCCAATAAAATACATTTAAGTTTTTGGATGTAACATGACAAAATGTGGAAAATTTCAAGGGGTATGAATACCTTTTCAAGGCACTGTATACTTTGAAATCTGTACATGTTTGTGGGAGTACTGGGAATTGGTCAAATAAATCTCACCAAAGTTGACCTAGAGGATGACTCCCTGTATATCTACTCCACAAAAATAAAATCACTGTCATTCACTATGTAACCAAAAAGTAACATTCAGGAAAACATGGCACTACTGGATATCTTTCCATTTCACCAAGAGATACTGTTCACTCTATATAGTAGATGGCAACCCCAAAACTGATACACTTAGTTAAGCTCATGATACTCTACTGGAAATCCCCCCTCCACTTTTTTCATTATATTCTATAGGCTCTAACATGCTCTAGGCTAGGGCATAACCATTGTTCCCTCTTTGAACGTCTTTGCCACCATGTCTCTCTTCTCTGTCCCTTAGCACTCCCCCCTATGTAGCCAATCCTGTCATCGCCCACCTTCCCTCTTTCCCTCCACATTCTCATAATACACCTACAAAACTGCACGGGTCTCCTTGTGATGGCAAAAAAAGCCCATGGTGCTCAACCACCAAATATTAATACATATAGACACTGTGTTCATTCTATACTTTATTTACGGTCTATGGTTATTACTAGAAGATGCATATGATTCTGAAATGTAGACCTTGTCTGTAGGGGCATCCAGATCCTCTTTATCCTTGTTCATTGTATACGCATTGCATGTAACTGTCATGATAAGACTCGAGTACAATAAAAAAAATATATATATATAATATATTATACATACTTTTCATGTGATTGTTGCTCTTTCCATCCCTATTGGAGAGGGTGTTCTTGTATTTGATATGCTTATACCCGTTCAGTAGTAAGAGCAAATGCAAGTTTGAAAGTTAAGACATGTTTGTAATGATACAACTGTTTATTATTCTAATACACTGTGCTGTCTAATTTCAAGGCCATTATATTTTTGTATTAATAGATTTTATCTATTTCACAAAAAATGCATCACATTAACATTCATTATTGTCAGCATAGGCATGTATTGTCTCTTTCTGGAAGCGATACATGTACAAAAGAGCGGTCTCCTTTAGAACACAGCCAGTTGTGTTTACAAACTGCTACTAGACAGCAACAGTATCCACACTAAGCTCCATATTACTGCTGTC